>NC_087201.1:33416918-33441355 GCF_015104395.2 Macrobrachium nipponense | reverse complement strand
GGTTTCAAATCTTTGTTCAAACATGACGAATGAGCCTCTTAGAAAGACTCCTTAAAAATAACGCCAGGGCGTTCTTCGACATGGGCAAGTCTGGTCTTTTTACGGAACACCGCAGATTGTCCGAATGACCTTGACTTTCTTTAGTTTGATCAAGATAAAACTTGAGAGCCCCGACAGGGCACAGGACTCTCTGTGGCTCTTGCCCAATAATTTGTGCCATCCCCTTGATCTCCAGGCCTCTGGGCCAAGGGTTAGTTGACGGGTTTTCGTTCTTAGCAAGAACGGAAGGCTTAGAGGACACCGAATTATGTCCTCTAAAGCCAAAACCTCTGATGATGGCTAAAACCTCACTAACCCTCATTTCCGTAGCTAGAGTGGTTAGAAAATTAGCCTTTCTGGTCACGTGATTAAGTTTACAGAAAGGAGAGGTTCGAAATGCTTTGACATCAAGAAACTTCAGACTACGTCTAAGTTCCATCAAGATTTCCGCAGACCTCAAAGATCGTGAAGGGCTTTGTTGTTTGACAGATCCGAATCTCTGAGCCTAGAGGCCGTCAACAACATATTTCCGTATTCTACAATCGTTGGGACTGTTAGCTTATCCCATACTTCAGACGGAATGGGAAGGCGGTAAAGAGTCATTCACAGAGGTCAGAGGTAGAGGAACAGTCATTCTTCCTGCCCTATGTCCAGAAACGGCCCACATCCGATTGGTACACTGCAAAATATGCAGCACTGCTTTGCTTTGGCAATGAGACTTGCAATTAATCTTGAAGATCCTCTCGCTTCTTGACAGTCTGAACGCATTCAGACTCAGATCGGAGAGATTTTAGGTACTCTCGAAGTGAGGCTGTTAGAGTAGACCGATTCTCTCGGGAAGGGTCCTTGGAAAGTGCTCTCTGAAGGACGTGACCTCTGTGAATCCACGCCTCTCGAAGGCCAACATGGGGCGATCAGCGTCTTTCTCACTCCCTCTGACGCCAGCGATTATCTTATTACATTTCCTAAGCTTTTGAATAGGGGAAAAGGGCTAACCAACTATCCCCATTCCATACTATAGGATGGCGGTCTATTGCTACCGCTCTCGGATCGAGAATAAGGACGCAACGTAGAGGAAGCTTCTTCGTCTTCAATATTGCAAAATCTACGAAAGGACGTCCCCAAAGTCTCCACAACTCTCGACATACTTCTAAGCGAGGATTACTCAAAGTCAAACGTCAGTAGTTGCTGCCGTCGATCGAGAAGATCCGCACGGACGTGCAATCGTGTAACGAACCTCTTAAGGATCGTTACGTTCCGTGCCTATGCCGATAAACCATCTCTCTTTTCTTGGGATATGAGAGAGCTGCGGAATTATCTGAGATGATTTGGACCACTCGACCAAAACCTCACTCTTCGAGGAACTGGAGAGCCAACCAAATTGCTTCCAATTCTTTTAGATTATGTGCCAGGACCTCTGTCCGGATGCCTGGCTCCCTCTCATTATCACCTGAGGTGATCCTTAACCCATTGAGAGACGTTTAGATTATCTCTAGATCTTTGATGTTATTTCAGTTCTCTGTAGGAAAAACTGTAGAGGTCTGAATTGCAGTCTATTCAGGGAAACAAGCTTCTCCAGCGAGGAAATGGTCCCCAGCAGACTCATCCATTCCCTCACTAAGCATGCTTCCTTCCCTAATAAGGCTGCGCTTTGCATAAGCAGGTAGAGCATTATTATAGTGCTATGCTGCGGTAGACTCGTACAGAATTCTGTTACAGTGCGGTAAGCAGCGCCGAACATGTCTAAGAGATATCTCTGTTGAAAATTTCTTAGCAAAAGGAAGTCGTTTATTCATGATTACCAGAAATCCCCTCAACCCGAGGCGAAAGTCATGATGTAGGGCAGAGATACGGTTCGTAAATCAATCCCGCGGGAGAGAGAGACGTAACGACTGAGGCAGTACCACGAGCTACCTAACACTGAGTTGGTGACAGTGTGAGACACTGTGACAGTTACAGGCAGCAGCTTATGTTCACCTTCTCGCAGTCTTATGCCGAGTTGCCAGCTATTCTATTCATCTAAGGAATAGATTTTCATTATTTGAACAGAAACTCTCAAGTTGGCATATCTAAGCGAAACAGAATTCGCTAATACAGAAGCTGATTTTGTGTTGTCGTAACATTACGCTTAATTAACCAAATGTTAAATCGGAAACTCCTGGAAAGTTGCCGGGAGTACCGATTAAATATACTGCGTCATCCACAATGACAGCAACCTCTCGTTTCGCACTATTCTGCCTGAGTTTACCAGCTACTCTCTTCTACGAACGAATAGGTTCGTTTACTATTATCGATCATAAGAAAATTCTCAAGCAGGCATATTTAAGCGAAACATAATTCGCTACATGCAGAAGCTGAGTTGGTGTTGTTGTAACAATACCTTCAAGCATTGTCCTTACACCGGAAACTCCTGGAAGTTTGCAGGAAGTACCGATTAAATACACTTAAAATAACCAGTCCTTTCGGTTGCCATCTGTAGAGGTAACCACGATATGCGTATATGACTTGAACTTTACATTAGTAATATGACGCGAAGTTAAAATACCTAAGTATTGCAGTCACTTGAACATATAATTCTCTACTACATTCTTTCCTCGACGAGGAAGAGAGAGAGAATGGAAATCGACTGTCTTCATTCTCTTTGCCAAGAAAGGAATAATATTATTCAAATGGAAATCCTCAAGTGAGAACCGAAGATCGAAAAGGAAAGTTCAAGCTTCTTATGATATTTGACATAAGACTTCATGGACGTAGTCTACAAGTCTTTTTCCTGGATGAGCCTCTGACTAATGAATGAGAGCTCTTTCGAAAATTTTGTTACTTATCCGCTTATGCGATAAAATGTTATTAAGAACTTTGTCAATGAGAACTAACCCAATTGCATGACGGAAAGTAATCCAGGAATTCGAGCATATAGCCTTCCCGATTCCCGCAGAAATCGAGGAAGGGGCAGGATTCCTGATTAGAGACTGGGCTTACGACAAGAAGGACCTTAATGTTCCCCTTCGGCAGCGCAATCCCGAAAGCAGACGAGGCGTTTTATGACACCGAAATCTGCTTACAGTTTTCCTGGAATTCATCAAGTGATGGATTCTCTTGAACGCTCCCTTCGTAGAAAGAGAAGTAGACATCTTGACGAGACCAAACTCCTTCCTCTACTTTGACGACGCCCTCTTGAAGAGCGTTCTTGCAGGAATCCTGCCGAAACGTCTTGATGCGTAGGACGCCTATCGTTCTGAAGAACGTCCTGGCAAGTGCTCTACCGAGCGTCATGACGTGTAGGATGCCGAGCGTCTTCAAAAGCGTCCTCGCTAGCGTCCTGGCGAGCGTCCTCGCTAGCGTCCTGGCGAGCGTCCAGATGTGTAAGACCATCGAGCGTCTTCCAAAAAGCTTATCAATGTTTATGACGTCGAGCGTCTTCTGAAAGGCCACCCGAAAAGCGTCCTGGAGAGCCGCACACTGCTCCTGAAGTGTGAGAGCCCTATAGGAAGACGTAAGGCTATCGTCTCCAAGACGGCCTTAAAGACTTTCGTTACCTTCTAACAAGACGGTGGCCGCCTCTTGAACGCTCCCTTTGTGCAACATTTTTGCGTCTTAGTAATGCAAATGAACATATCCAGACACGCGCTCAAAAAAGGAACGCCGAGCGTTCCGAAAGGCATCGTCGCGAGGTGCTTGCCGAACGTCCTGATTGCATTCTTTGAGCGTCTTGAAGAGCGTCCGGAATAGAAGAGCGACGAACATCAAGGGAAGCGTCATAGTGAATGACGTGCGTCAACACGAGTAACTTGAGAGCTTCCTGGCGAGGGGAGAGCCGCTCATGAAACGCGAGCGTCCTAAGCATAAGTACGGTGATCGTCATCAGGACGAGTCTTCAGGACGTTCGCCACTCTTGACAAAAACGACGGCCGGCTGTGCGACATCTTGCGTCTTTGTCACGCTCATCGACACTGCAGAAGGGCATTTAAAAGGACGCCTGTGTGTTCTTGGGTATGAGGAATTCTTTGCCCTTCTCCTGTCGAAAACTAGGATAGTCTGTCCAGTGTCATCTCTGTCCGCTGACAGAGCGTCCCTTAGGGACGAGTAAGATGCGTCTTGGCGAGCTGTTTGACTATGCAAATCAGCTTGCCGGACGTCAATCTTATGAGCTTGAACAATATCCCGTTTCGTAGTAAAGCGAACGTCACATAACTATACATAACGCCATGAGGGGAGGAGGAAACTTAGCCGATGACAAATAAGACCTCCTTGGAGCGTCCACCAAATTGGCGAAATCTCCTCGAGAAGAAGACGGTGCTTTCAATCCTGCTTCTTCTCCTGTTTCGTACCAGATCCCAGCTCTCCCTTTCAGTCTAGATGGAGGAAGTGCAAACGAGTCTTCCTCTCGATAGAGCGTTGAATGTCTCGAAAGGCGTCCTTGTGAGGGTCCTGCCTTAAGGACATTTTAATCTCTTGACCAAGACGACAGCCGCCTGTGCGACATTTTGCGTCTTTGTCACGCTTATCGATATCAAGTCAACGCGAAGGGACGCCAGATCGATGTGGGTTCCCCGTAACCCTCCTTCGGCTTTCGACATGCCCTCTCCCTAGTCCCTGGGAGTCCGACAGAGGTCAGGCCTAGAGGCGTTATGGGGCGGATCTGACGTTTCCCATCCTGACGAGAGAGAGGACGTGAAGCGTCCTCTTCTCTAAAGCTTCTTAGAGGGCGCGAGTCCTTCCGAGAGCTCCAACCTTGCGGGGAGGACGCCTCGGAGGACGAGAAGCAATCTTTCATGATTCGTGCACGTGCACGATCTTTGGCAAGCCTTATCCTGCCGAAGGGACGCCAGATCGGTGGTGGGGGGGGTTCCCGTAACCCCTCCTTCGGTTTTCAACTTGCCCCCCTCCCTGGTCCTGGGAGTCCGACAGAGGTTTAGACCTAGAGGCGTTATAGGACCGATCTGACGCCCCCTCCACAACACTAGGGGCAAAATCAACATCACTACACTCACAACACTGATTGGAGAGCGAGCACTTTTCAAGCTTACTTGATGTAATCCACAATAATAGAAAGGGCATTACTTCTCTACAGAACTTCCTCAGGCCCGTAAGCCATACCACAGGGTTAGGCAAAATAAAGTCTACTGGAGGTTAGTAGGTTCATTATCCTAACTTCTGTTACTGTGGAGGAAGACCTCCTGATTCATCACGCTCTAATTTGCGTACATACGAATCATACGTCTCTTTCGGAATCAGTCAACATTACACTAATTACATTGATCTCTCAACAAAGAAAAAACATGTAAACGTCATGTATACTAAACGAGTGTCTACCGAAGGTTTCGGTAGCCTCCCCTTACCCGTTGCAGACAACAACATCTGAAACTAGGCTACCTAGATTCAGACATCATATGCAATGAAAACAAAAAAATTTTAATCAATTTATGATAGCGTATGCCTAGCCACAAATCCAAGTCAATCATTCAAAAAATAAGTAGGATACTTAAGCGGCTAATGAAGTTTCAAAATCCTAGGCGGAGGTAGTGGAAACAGGTGTTTTTCACTACCGCGACAGAGAAAAATCTGAATAGAAAATGGGAATGATTCCTGATATCCGCCTCCAGCGGCGGGAATGGGTACTAACCACCTGGCGCCCACTGCGTGTGCCGGGAGTTTTGAAATTCTGTCGGACGTCGGAGAATACAGCTATATATATATCTGACAGGTAAGTTTCATGAACAAAAGTCCATTTTATGATGAAATTCATCAAAAAAAACAGGAATTTGTGGATATTTATCATAGAAAAATACCGCGAATGCACGAATTTTCCGCGAATAATGCAGGGAAACGTTCCTGAGAGAAATCCGCGAATGTGTGAGTCCGCGAATCTGGAGAACGCGAATACGGGGGGTCCACTGTATATATATATATATATATATATACATATATATATATATATATATATATATATATATATATACATACATATATATATATATATATCATATATATATATATATATATATATATATATATATATATTAAGGTTAATATTCCTTTTTTAATGCTAAATTTCTACAATTTTAATGTCACCTTTTAAATAATTTTAGTATTTTTTAGCTTTTAACTATAATTTTTATGAATAACTTTAGTATTTTATGTTTTTCCTTTTAAAATAGCATGTAAACTTTAATTATATTTTTTATAAATGTGAATTGATTTTACATTACAGACTGATGATGTGTCAGGATGACACGAAACGTATCTCCTAATAATCTCCTTAATTGATCTATTGAGTTTCGGTAACCCTCTGATTATATATATATATATATATATATATTATATATATATATATATATATATCATATATATATATATATATATATATATATATATATATATATATATAATATTATACATATATATATCATTCAACCAACGCTTAAGAAGATTAAAGGAAGATTATCAGTCGGGGGTGACCTAAATTGGCTTACTGTGGACGAATCTCTTGGTATAAATACCACCTTTTCTGTAACTTTTCTCATTCATATCATTCATATACCTGAAGAGAGACAGCAGTCTCTGAAATATAGTACTTTTCTCTCTACATTTTGGTGTTTTTATGGGCTCCTTTTATTAGATGGAATTCTGTGTTACAGAACACTTTACCAGTCATTCATTATCATATATATATATATATATATATAATAATATATATATACTATATATATATATATATATATATATATATATATATATATATATATACATTATGGTGTTGTATAGAGGGGTTTCACAGCATTAAATATAGAACACCTTACATAGTTTAGTACCTTTCCCTTTCCCTAATTTATTTAGCAATGATTCTTGAAAACTGGGTGCACATACACAGTTTCTTTGTATTCTTTAAAAGATTAACCCTCTAACGCCGAAGCGGTAAAAAAAAATTGTCTCCCGTGTGCCGAGGTGTTTCAAAGTGAGCGCGGAAGCGGAAAAAAATACTTTTTTCAAAAAATCACAGCGCGCTTAGTTTTCAAGATTAAGAGTTCATTTTTGGCTCCTTTTTTTGTCATTGGCTGAAGTTTATATGCAACCATCAGAAATAAAAAAATTATCATTATCATATATAAATAATTGCGATATATGATAGGCGCAAAAATGAAATTTCATATATAATTGTATTCAAATCGCGCTGTGCGCAAACGGTTAAAGGTAACAAGTTACTTTTTTTTTCGTTGTAATGTACACTAAATTGCGATCATTTTGGTATAAACACATTGTAAAACGATAAAACACACAGAAAAATATTATCACAAAATAATGCAGGAATTCGTAACGCGCGGACGTAAACAAAATATTTTTTTCAAAAATTCACCATAAATCTAATATTGTCCTAGAGACTTCCAATTTTCTTTCAAAATGAAGACAATGATTGAATATTACTATACTGTAAGGGTATTAGCTTACAACTGCAGTTTTGACCATATCTGACGAGTTAAAGTTGACCGAATGTCAAATTTTTTTTATATATATGTTTTTTATATGCAATTATACCAGAAATAAGAAAAGCTACAACCTTCAAATATTTTATGTTTTTATTTTACATGACATTGCACACATTTTCATATATAAACTCTATGAAATGCCTAATGATGAAACGGAGCAAATATTCCGAGAATGTAACGTACGCATTCGGAGATTTGTGCGGAGAATCTGCTCGCGGAGGGAAGGAAAGATTTTTTTTTAAATTCACCATAAATCTAAATATTTTGCTAGAGACTTTGAATTTGTTTCAAGATGAAGATAAATGACTGAATATTAATAGACTGTAAGAGTTTTAAGCTTACAATTACGTTTTTCGACCATTTCGGTAGAGTCAAGTTGACCGAACGTGGTTTTTTTTCTATTTATCGTGATTTAGATGCAAATATTTTCAAAAATGAGAAAAGCTACAACCTTCAACTATTTTTTGTTGTATTCTACATGAAATTGCGCACATTTTCATATACCAAAACTTTATGTAACGGCTAATTTAAAATGGTCGACAGTAGTTACCAACAATCGCATGTATGATTTTTTCGGAAGAGTTAGAGTTACCGCGCGGACGTAAAGAAAATGTTATTTTTTTCATAAATTCACCATAAATCGAAATATTGTGCAAGAGACTTCCTATTTGTTGTAAAATGAAGGTAAATGCTTGAAGATTACTAGAATATAAGCGTTTTAGCTTACCAATTGCGTTTTTCGACCATTTTCGGTAGTCAAAGTTGACCGAAGGTTGAAATTTTGGTAATTATCGTATTTATATGAAAAATATCTCAGAACTGATAAAAGCTACAACCATGGGTTGTTTTTTAGTTGTATTGTGCATGAAATTGCGCACATTTCCATATATAAAACTTTATATAACGGCTAATTTTAAAATGGTGCAAACATTACCACAATCGCATGTATGATTTTTTTCGAAAGAGTTACCGCGCGGACGTAAGGAAAAAGTTTTTCATAAATTCACCATAAATCGAATATTGTGCTAGAGACTTCCAATTAGTTTGCAAAATTAAGGTAAATGATTGAATATTACTAAAATATAAGAGTTTTAGCTTACAATTGCGTTTTTTGACCATTTTGGTAGAGTCAAAAGTTGACCGAAGGTGTAAATTTTGGCAATTATCGTTATTTATATGAAAATATCTCAAAACTGATAAAAGCTACAATCATGAGTAATTTTATTGTTGTATTTTACAATAAAAATTCGCACATTTTCATATATAATACTTCATGTAACGGCTAATTTACAATGGTACAAAAATTATGTCAAAGTGACGAAATAATTTCCGAGATGTGTCACAGATACTTTTTAGTGTGATAAGAAAGAAATTCGCACTTGCGCGCCTGCGTAACGATTGTAAACAAAACAACACCTTGATCAGTGAACTCCCAGCATCCCCAAGGTGCGTGATTCAAAAGTTTTAGGCTGGTAGGCCTGTAAGTATTTTTCCCCGAATTTTTAAAAAAACTTTTTTATGTCGACGTAAAATACGTCCAGTCGGCGTTTAAGGGTTAATCAAATATGAGCTTTTGAAGAGGTTTTTGACCAGACAACATTAGATCAATAATATCTTATTTCTAACAAGACAACAGGATAGAACTATTTTAGTAATTGTGAACAAATTGTGAACAAACTTACCTAATCGATCTTCCTTCTCCACTACACACAGTTTCAAGTTTGGGTGTCTGATGGAAAGCTCTCGAGCTGCTGCCATTCCAACAATGCCGCCACCAACCACAACCACATCGTATTCCGGCTCATAGCTAAAATACATCAAAATTTTCTTTGTTCAGCCTATAGAACTATAATAAAGCAATAAGAGAAATTTCTTAAAAGGTACTATTCTGCTTAGGGTGAAAAAGCTGAAAACAAAGTGAACAACTACTTTCCTAGGGCAAAGCACATCAAAGTTCACTCTCTCCAATAATACTGAACCCTTCATAAATATTGCCTCTTCCTCTTTACGTATGGCAAAAATATTAAAATGTTACCTCCTCTAGTAGCCTAGTTATAAAACAAACACAACTTGAACATGGATTAGACTTTTAAGAATTCACTTAAACACTAATATCGCAATAAATAATATTCGGCAACTGACAGCCAAATATTTATACTGATGCATTGTACATTACCTCCACTAATAACTCAAGAAAAGATAGTCATGTCGGAATCCAACCTACCTTCGACATGACAAAATATTAAAAACGTATTAAAAATCTAATCCAGTAAAAAGCCACAATGCTTAGTAACAGCAAAGATTTCAGAGACTTTTTAAATAAAATATCTGTAGTAATCAGAGAAAAAGACACAAAGTGGCAATTAAGAAAATAATCCATGCCATTGTCCTTTAAATAAGACAAAATGGGTAATTGTTTAAATTATCTAATACGTATAGTAAAACTAAACCTATTACAAACTTGGGAATAAAGATTCTTCTGTGAGAAAAGGTAATCTGTCCAAGTGATATAACTTGCTAACCAGGAAAGCTATTTGATCTTCACAGCAGAAGGAGTTTAAAGTTTCTGTACTAAAATGAAAAATGTAAAAGGAGAGCACAATGCCCATAAGGTACTTCACACTCTTTGGGAGTTTTGTACCTTTAGAAAACCAGTATCGTGATAAATTTCACTTAGCATTCTTGTTTATGGTAATTACTTTTTGCATTTAAGTGTTTGACTTCCATAAAAATCTGAAATCATATGTCAGTGAGACATGACATAATGACTTTATGGAAAACAAACAAAGCAAGCAACAAGGCTTACTACAAACAACTTGAATTCATATGATGACACACTGGAAACTGAAGCCACTTCTCACCTACATACATGTTTAGGTTGCAAAGACCAAGGTGTAACCCTGCACTAACACTGTGTTGGAGCTTACTTTAGATCATTATGTTACATTTTTTCTTTCCTTTATGATGTGGAATTTTTATAACATTCAAAGCAATAGAGTTCAATATTATTATAGAGCTCTTTTTAACTGACATAATATAAAAGTCACGTCATAGCAGTAAAAAATTTTATGGCTATCAGCTTTTCTTTACCTCCTGGTGTTGGTGGGCCACAACAGAAAAAAAAACAAGATGAAAATTAGGACTTAGTTTCAAAAGATTTCAAAGTATGAAGACCTATCCTTCTGTATTTGTGTATGCATAGCTTATTTCTGTATCTTTGTAACTATTTTATTAATACAGTAATTACTTCAACTGGGATCTGCACCTAAGTTATTTGCAGAATATCCTGAGATTAAGTAGGACTTGAAGGCCTATAAAATATGATTTTTAAACATTTTGATATTCGCAAGAAATATGACTCCTTTACTACTAGATAGTAAGACAGGCAATTATATTTCACCAAGAGTACAGTACATATCCTCTGTTGCACATTACATACTAAAAATGATGGATGCATGCCAATGCAGTATCTTGCTTTCACTTAATCTCAAGGCAGTTTCTGACACAGTTGTGTGTGAGCTACTTCTAAGGAATGATGAGCCAATGAAATTGTTGATGAACTGAACCCTTTAAGCATTTGGAAATTCTTATTCATTTTATGAAACATTAAGAGGATTTTCCAAAAAAGTGTGTTAGATCTAGTCCTATTTTGTATTAACATGAATGGGTTCTCAAACGTACTGCAAAACATGGGTTGAAGTTTAAGCTATTTATATGGGTCACCCAATTTTATTCTTCATAAGTGACAGATGCAAATGAAAAAAACGAGTAACATTCTAACCAGTATAATGGAAAATTTAACCAACAACAACTAGCCTAGATGACAAGAAACCTTAATTATGTTGTTGCAGACAAAAAAGAACTTATAAAGCCTTAAGCTAGTGACAAGCAGATGAATATTCTAGACCAGATTACTGATAAAGTTTGTAACTAAGGTCTCTTGTGGGACTGTGTTTTGTCTCTTAATAGAGTATGGAATTCAGGCCAAAGGCCAAGGATTAAGACCTATGAGGTCATTCAGCACTGAAATAGATAGACAGTAAAAGGAATGAAAGAGGTTGCAGCTTGGGGCTGAAGGGATACTGCAATGAACCTGAAGTAATTGTCCCAAGTGCCCAAATCAATAATGATGTAGGTGTTATCGAATATCATCTTAAAAACATTGCCTTTGTAACAATATCTCGGTATTTGCTATTGACAATCTTTCTTATCTCCCGAGAGTTGCAGAAGCTGGGGACTTGACAATTGGCAGTATAGCATAGCCATGCCATATTCCTCCACTGTCCCTGTTTAGGAGTACCTAAGTGGTCTAATGTATAACAAATTCACCCTGTGGTAGGGGTGTAAGAATGCTACCGCCATAGGTCTTGCGTGTCGTAAAAGGTGGCTAAAAGGACAGCTGCTGCCTTGCAGTCGTACGTTTTTAGTCAAAGATGAGGTCCACCGCTAAAAACTGTGGTTGATGACAACAAGGGCATGTGGTCGTAAAACAAAACCCCTTTGCCAAATAATAAACCATGCCTGATGTTGTAAGGACAGGGTAGGGATAACGGTGGGGAAGAAGTGTCTAATGTATATAGCTACCTAATAAATGAATTTGAAAGTCCCACTGAGCACTGGAAGCCTATTGTATGTAAGAAAGTGAGAATAACAGGCGTGACACGTGAAATTTTTAGTTACTAGTAACGTTCTCCTTACACTTCACTTTCTACTTTGGGCCTTACCCGGCCCTCGTAACTTTCCGTGACTTTTGGATACTTTAGTTTCATCCTTTCACGTCCAATGATATTGGGCCTATAGGTAGGCCTAGTTCTTCGTAACATTTTGAAGTTGTATCAAAGGTTAAATTAACCTGCTGAGAATGAGTTGACGTCCATCTCGTATAACACAAAACAAAACAAAAACAAACAAAAATGACATTGAACGGAGCCTACCTTGAACTTGAAGCAAAGTATCTGGTGAAATTCCCGAGCGCATTGCTACTCCTAATATTATAATCCACCTTGTTCTTCAACCAAGCGCGAGAAAGCGAGTTTATGCCGTGTCTTATCATACTGAACTCTCCAGATAAACTACAATGCGCGTCAGCGTCATCAGGTCATTTGCATTGCAACGTTGGAGAGGAGTTTCTAGTGAGTATAATGACTCGGTCGAGGCGACGACGACGACGTTACGGGACCTTCAATGTTGTTGTTGCCAAGATCAGCTGGAGAGAGGCGGAGGCATTCTCAGTTACCGAAGTCACCCAGAGGTCCAGTCAACTCTCGCTTCTCGAAGGCCGACTTGACTTCACAAGTGTCAAAATTCATAAATTGCCAAAAAGCAAGAGCCGGTCCCGGCATTCTGCGCGCTTAATCTTCAACAACAACAGCAAGTTCCAAAAGGCCGCAAATGCAGCTGAGAACGCCACCACTTTCTGTCATTATGCAATACACGACTAATATGTAAAATACTTAGACTGCGTTTGTTTGTTACATATTACCGTTAATTGGCCCGCCGCTTTGGTGTCACTTTCATCATTCCCTAAAGGGAATAGCTTAAGACAGTCTAAAAGTGTTCTTTTTATGATACCTTATCATTCACGCTGCGTTTTTTTCACTGTGACTATTATCACATCTCTTAACGGCCCACACACGCTCAAATTTTTGGTCAATTTTTTTTTTTTATGTCAAATTTTAATTTTTGACGGTTGGACGTTCGCCCTACACGCTCAACTTCTATCATCAAATTTTCATTTTGCTCCCGAGTGTCATCATGGATGCATATACAGCGTTGGCTCTTGGCTTAGCATTGAAGAGCATACAGAAACGAAAGTGGGCCCAGCAATGGTATTTGTGTCGTGAACGATTTGGTCATGCTCCTTTATTAAATGAACTGAGAATTAGTGAACCTGATGTTTTCAAGAACTTTCTTCGCATGGACGGAGAATCATTTGACAAACTATTAGATCTTGTGAGACCATATATAACCAAAGAAAACACAGTTATGCGTTGTGCGATAATAATCACGGAATTTCTGTAGAAGAGTCTCATATGCCATATCTTTTTTTATTTCTGTCGCTATAACAGTCACTTTTAATGTTCCAAAGTTGTGGTAAACTTCTGTAAACATCAATAAGCTCAAGAAGAAATTTCTTTTCATGTTTTGTTGGAGCCATGATGACGATGAGCCCGCGCACGTCCTCCTCAGATTATCTAATCACTAACTAATTTGCGCAAATTATTGCTAGGTACCACACACGCACAAATTATTTGACGTTGGCTTAAAAAAGATCTACTGAAATCAGATCAGTAAAAAATTGACATCAAACCTTTTAGGCCATCAAATTACGCCACACACGATCGAATTCATGTCAAATAATTTGACATAAAAAAAATTGGACCAAAAATTTGAGCGTGTGGGCCGCTTAAAAGACAAGCTTGCTTACCACACACACCTCCATATATATATATATATATATATATATATATATATATATATATATATATATATATATATATATATATATATGTATATGTGTGTGTGTGTGTTTTATTTAGTGGGTTTTGGCGTAATCACAGCCTACTAATTACGTGTGACGCGAAAGGTTTCTACGAAATTCCACCACTCGTCTTTCCCACGCTTTCATTTCCTCGAATACTCAATATCAAACTTCCCCGTCCCCGGTCTTCCCGTCTCTTGCTGACATACTGTTTTCCAGGTGGTGGTACTAACTACATGCCCAAGTCATTTCCATCTACAAATTGAATTTCAGTAATTCCCCTTATGGAATCATTGCTCACAAAGTCTTGCCATCGGAATCCCAATATTCCGAGAAATTTATTTCAGATCTCTTAGTCTTACTAGGCCCAAGTTCTTTGTCTTGTCTTCAGGACCAGAGAACACAAAACTATATATATACAGTCCCACTTTCGTACGCAGTTCCGGCGGGCTGGCTTTCAACCTTACGCCTGCTTGGCCATTATTTGCTAACTATTTTTGTCTTATTCATTACAGTCCAACTCAGGAGAATCTCTGCTTGATGTGATTGTTCCTAAAAATCTGAAAGACTCGACCTCGCTCAGTATTACTCCGTACTTTTTGGACTCCCTACCACTAGTCCCACCCATCCCAATGGAAGCGCCCCCATCCTCACTCTTTCGGTTCGTCGTAAGTCCAATCTATCCAGATGTATAATTAATTCTATTGAGTAAGCTTTGAAAATCTTTTGGAGTTTAATTATGAGAACTGAGGTTAATTGGTTTGGGTTAGTATGCATGAGTGAATTTGCATCCTAAATCCTTATGCTGTATATATAGACCTGCATTTTTACTAACGGACAAATGCATACACATACTATATATGTTGTATGATTGGTATGCATGCAAACAAAACGTATTCACACACAAACACACACACACACACACACACACACACATATATATATATATATATATATATATATATATATATATATATATATATATGTATATATATATATATATATATATATATATATATATATATATATATATATATATATATAGTCCCAAATGCATACTGTTACCGCCTCCAGACTTTCAGCATACGGCCAAAAATCCTTTTATAGATACATATATATATATATATATATATATATATATATATATATATATATATCCACAAATGTATGCTGTTAATTACTGTAGGTTGGCAATGTTCTAATCGTAATATCATGGTTATTTTTCATAGTAGAAGAAAGTAAGAGCATATTTGGAATCCCCATGAAAAGTTCTATTTGAAAAATGTGTTCGTTTAACCTTTACGATTAGTAGAAAGAATTTAGCACGGCTGGATATCAGGATCAGATCAAAACGGTTTACGAATTACCCACAGCTTTATATTATAAGATTTTCGTACTTGTATAAATTTATCTGCACGCTTGTATAAATGCATAGCGGCGGATTACCCATTAGGCTAATTAGGCAGGGGTCTTCAAAGCTTTGGGTGGGCCCTGGCTCCAAACTCGCTAGCCTGTCTATTAAAAAATTGTGTAGTTGCTAAAATGATTGGCCCCTTATATATATAATATAGCGTAGGTGCCCCAGAGTCTTAACCCGTTACTGTAAATACAGGTGTGTATATATACAGTTTAAGCTTAGATTTAGGGCGTAAAATCAGAACATGCATAGTACTAACCCAAACGGCTCAGCCCTAAGCAAAGAACCTCCTCATATGATGACAACAATGTACCACTTACTGACCTCACCACTGACGCGTGTCGCGCGATAATTAATATCCATGAAATCTGTTATTGATTCCCAACTTCTTTTTAACTGGATGAAAAATCTGAACGTACCAACCATCCAATTGGTTGGCCTCGTCTTTCTCAACCATTCTCCTGGCATGCAAATCTCTCTCTCTCTCTCTCTTCTCTCTCTCTCTCTCTCTCTCGCTCTCTCTCTCTCTCTCCTCTCTCTCTCGTCTCTCTCTCTCTGTAATTTTTCAAAAATGGAAAATATTTCTCATCGTAGCATGAAGAAATGGTATCCCGTTTGATAATTAATTTCATCTCATCTCTCAGTCTTAAAGTAGGACTCTTTCGGTATGTGGGGAGCAAGTTCATTCATCCTTGTTTCTCGGTTACGTAGCTCAGTGGGCTCACATGGTTGCTGTCGGGCAGTGGACTCCCTACCACTAGTCCCACCCATCCCAAAGGAAGCGCCCCCATCCTAGTACGTGTCCTCTGGTTGCGTCGGGCAAAAACTGCTCATACGAGGTTCCTCAGAAAGTTGAATGATACTCTTGCGAATTGCAACATCATATAGCCAATTATCTCTCTCTCTCTCTCTCTCTCTCTCTCTCTCTCTCTCTCTCTCTCTCTCTCTCTCTCTCTCCACACACACACTACACAAGTCACCTTTAGAAAATCAGCAAGGGAAGCTTACGGGTAACAAGAGAAAAATAGACACCATGTGAAGTTAAATCTTTTTTGAGTGTCAGATCCACATTATTGTGAAAATAAACTGAGGGAATAATAATAATAATAATAATAATAATAATAATAATAATAATAATAATAATAATAATAATAATAATAATAATAATAAGATGGATGCCGGGTACCAACTCAAGAAAAGAGGCAACAAAATCAACCATCTGATGTTCATGGACGACATCAAGCTGTATGGTAAGAGCATCAAGGAAATAGATACCCTAATCCAGACTGTAAGGATTGTATCTGGGGACATCAGGATGGAGTTTGGAATAGAAAAATGCGCCTTAGTCAACATACAAAAAAGGCAAAGTAACGAGAACTGAAGGGATAAAGCTACCAGATGGGAGCAACATCAAACACATAGATGAGACAGGATACAAATACCTGGGAATAATGGAAGGAGGAGATATAAAACACCAAGATGAAGGACACGATCAGGAAAGAATATATGCAGAGACTCAAGGCGATACTCAAGTCAAAACTCACGCCGGAAATATGATAAAAGCCATAAACACATGGGCAGTGCCAGTAATCCGATACAGCGCAGGAATAGTGGAATGGACGAAGCCGAACTCCGCAGCATAGATCAACAAAACCAGGAAACAATGACAATACACAAAGCACTACACCAAGAGCAAATACGGACAGACTATACATAACACGAAAGGAAGGAGGGAGAGGACTACTAAGTATAGAGGACTGCGTCGACATCGAAAACAGAGCACTGGGGCAATATCTGAAAAACCAGTGAAGACGAGTGGCTAAAGAGTGCATGGGAAGAAGGACTAATAAAAGTAGACGAAGACCCAGAAATATACAGAGACAGGAGAAGACAGAAAGACAGAGGAATGGCACAACAAACCAATGCACGGACAATACATGAGACAGACTAAAGAACTAGCCAGCGATGACAATTGGCAATGGCTACAAAGGGGAGAGCTAAAGAAGGAACTGAAGGAATGATAACAGCGGGCACAAGATCAGGCCCTAAGAACCAGATATGTTCAAAGTATGATAGACGGAAATAACATCTCTCCCATATGTAGGAAGTGCAATACGAAAAATGAAACCATAAACCAAACCAAATAGCAAGTGAATGCCCGGCACTTGCACAGAACCAGTACAAAAAGAGGCATGATTCAGTGGCAAAAGCCCTCCACTGGAGCCTGTGCAAGAAACATCAGCTACCTTGCAGTAATAAGTGGTACGAGCACCAACCTGAAGGAGTGATAGAAAAAAACGATCAGGCAAAGATCCTCTGGGACTATGGTATCAGAACGGATAGGGTGATGCGTGCAAACAGACCAGACGTGACGTTGATTGACAAAGTCAAGAAGAAAGTATCACTCATTGATGTCGCAATACCATGGGGACACCAGAGTTGAAGAGAAAGAGAGGGAAAAAAAATGGAAAAAATATAAGTATCAAGATCTGAAAATAGAAATAGAAGGATATGGGATATTGCCAGTGGAAATCGTACCCATAATCATAGGAGCACTAGGCACGATCCCAAGATCCCTGAAAGGAATCTGGAAAAACTAGAGGCTGAAGTAGCTCCGGGCCTCATGCAGAGAGTGATCCTAGAAAACGGCACACATAGTAAGAAAAGTGATGGACTCCTAAGGAGGCAGGATGCAACCCGGAACCCCACACTATAAATACCACCCAGTCGAATTGGAGGGACTGTGATAGAGCAAAAAAAAAAAAAAAAAAAAAAAAAAAAAAAAAAAATAATAATAATAAATGGTATCATAGTTTATCTGTAAAATTCAAATATATACACCTATTTTGACACTGTATTTGATCATGACTATAGGCTCTCTACTAGCCTGTTTAAGTAGCACGGAAAAAGCCGCTATTCGCAAAGTAGAGAAGAATCTCTACAAGTGTAACGCTGCTGAAGTAGCCATTACTTTTAATAATAATAATATGTTTCATCTACTTTATGTATAGATGATCTTCGTCTCCGATTTTTATATATATTTGAAATATTACTCATATTTGCTCGGCTAGCAAAAAAAGAAAAAAAATGACAAGATCATCCACTATACAACTTTTCTCCAATTGTGTCAATCCTGTGTATGTATGTATGTATGTATGTATGTATGTATGTATGTATGTATGTATGTATGTATGTATGTATGTATGTATGTATGTATGTATGAAAGAGAAATGGAGATCTTCTACCTCACGTATTAATTAAAAACACAGATGCAAATAAATTCTCTGACTTTGATGACATGTTATTCTAACTTGTTAGGATGGCAAATTTTGCACAGTTAAAGACGTTGACCAGAATATTCATTGGTTAATATCGCTGGCAGTCACAGCAAAACAGAGGTATGAAGGTGAGTAGTACCTACGGCACGGAATTCATATTGTTTGCAACTGACAACGGTCCAGATACAACTTACGTATGTATCCCCTCTAGTAGATATGACGCCAAGAAGGCGAGAGCTCTCCGTTTATATAACTCATGTCACAATGGTTTGCTCTCCCCGAGTAGATCACTAAACGACAACGCATCTTGGAACCAGGTTTAACGTGATATAGCAATAGCACTAACTAGCCATTTAATGAAGGTGGTTTAAACAGGCTTGAATGACTCTATTTCTGCCCTGTAAGGTGTTGAATCAAGGGGTTCACAGGGGTTCACACCTAGTCTTTTTTTATTTACCTTCACGTCCATATCTTCGCTCAAGGGCTTTGAAAACGAGGAAGGCCGCTTTCTGGTTCGGTCTGGAGGAATGGGAAGAAGCACTAGCATGAACCTGCATTAATAGTGGCAAATAGGAGCAACTGCTCATATTATTTTCAATGACCGTTTAAGTTATTCATGCAGCCATGTCGTTTCAAAGCCTGCTTTGGCACACGTCTCCCAATAAGAACTATAAACGTTGCTGGAAGAAAATTTGTGTTCGTGAACTAAATCCAATGATTATTTTGAGAGCTTGATCAAAACCAAGAAATGTTTGTCATGTGGGACAATGTCTTAAACATCCTCTCTCTCTCTCTCTCTCTCTCTCTCTCTCTCTCTCTCTCTCTCTCTCTCTCTCTCTCTCTCTCTCTCTCTCTATAGGCTACAATCATACATAGGCCTATATGTCTGTGTTATCTCTACTATAGCAGAAGGTGTGAGTGAACAATTCACAATAATTGATAACGCGTTACGATGGATATGCCATATTCACGTAGTTGCCAGTTTTAAGTACTATTGCTTTCACTCCTCCGTAAGCGATATTGAAAAACTATTTACACCCTTATGAATATTTGCGCAAAAAAGTTTTTTTATTGTACAAACTTTTCATTGTATTTAAATTAAAGGTTTTAAACATTAAAGAATATTGATTATCTGTAACTTTTTTCTTGAAGGGCACTTTCCTATACAGGCGCAGTTCATTTAACTCCGCCAATGAACATCGTCGCTTGTTATTTTGTGTCAACAGGACATACCTTATGCTTTGAGTGATTCTTTTTTGTGCATCCTAATTCAGCTCCTGAAGGCAGATCACACAATATCGAAAAAAAAAACTTTTATAGGTTAATCTCTTCAGTGGTTTTGGCTGCCATCACTTTATTTCTGTAAAAGAAATCTACTGACATGGCTGTTTTGTTTGTCCGTCCGTACTTTTTTCTGTCTGCCTTCATGACTAAAAAAAAAAAAAAAAGAAAAAGAGAAAAGAAAAAGAAAACTACTGAGCTAGAGGGCTGCAAATTGATATTTTGATCATCCAACCTCCAATCATCAAAATACTTACACTATATCTCCATCTATTAATTTGATAGGAACCCCTTCAATGCATTCCAATATAGCCTCTGAAGACTGATCTTAGCCCTTGCCAGAGTATTGAATTTAGAACTCATCATATTTTAGCTTTGACATCCAAATACATTTATTTTTAATAATATATATATATATATATATATATATATAGTATATATATATATATATATATATATATATATATATTCTTTTATAGTTTCTCGCATGGCTTATCTACCCTGAAGTTGGCCATCACGTTTTCAAGATAGCCTGGTTTTCGTTACGACAACTTGTCTTGTTCTGAGGTAATTTGATTTACTGGTGCTTGATATTCCTTCAGCAGGTCTCATTTGTAGGCTATCCATGATTCTAATCAAGCGCATTTAGTGATCGAATATAGATTCATAATTAATTATATGATCGAGTTTCTTTTTTAAATGCTGCCTCTTTTTCGTTTTCGGTTCACCCAAAGAAGACGGGATTAGTAGTAGTACTACTCTGTGGTCGTTCTTGAACCTGACTCAAATTGCGAGCCCAGGCCCAATCCTCGAAGGAGAAAGAGAACTCCCCGCAGCTTCAAAAACTTGTGTCCATTTAATTTATTTTCAACGAAAGTGTACGATTCACAATTCTATATTTAAAAAATAAACTCCTATTCGTCGCCTCTAGGTTCAACATAGCAGCACTATTCCAGAGAAACGTCAGTAACAAAACTGCGTCGTGACTGTTTCGTGTAATCTGATCATTTCTCGGTCAGTTCGAAACTTTTCCCTCTTCTTGAAGCTTTTTTCCTCTCTTCATTTATACCTTTCCTAACGCATTCTCTCCTTCCTCAGCTCAGATTTCTGCCTGAGAATGTTTGATTAACATCACTAATTCTATAATCCGGCCCATTCGATGCATCTTCCACTCAGACGCTATCAAAACTAGTCTGCAGCTGGGCTGATTATGCGTCAAGATGATTGGCTTTTAATGGTTTTCGAGATAGCCCCGACTGCCGTTTATGGTACGCTACATCTTCGGATCAATCGAGAATTTGTCGATTTTATTGCGTTTTTTAATTATTTGATTGATTTCTATTGGATGGTTATTGGTTTCTTCAGCTAAAACGTCATCTGTAACCACTTTAGGACCATCGTGTTTTAGTTTTGGCAAATGATTAACGTGGAGGATCTCTTTAGTACTATGCAGAAAAATCAGATACACGCGTTTCAATTAACTATGATTACAGTGGCACTAAATCAAACTATTGGGGTCAACAAAACATAAAAACGTAAAAAATGTGCCGAAATTTCTTCGGTGCCATCGTTTTACCGTACGTCGTATAATGTTGCACGAAACTTTCAGCCACGGTGGTGACTGTGATGTTGGCACCTACAGCAACCAAACGCACGATCAAGGTATAACTTTTAACCTAAAATGGTAATAAAAAACTAACGAGCTAGAGGGCAGCAATTTGATATGTTTTGGTGACTCGAGGGTGGATGATCAACCCCTACCATTTGCAGCCCTCTAGCCCCTCAAGTAGTCTTTTAAGATCTGAGGACGAACAGGAAAGTGCAGGCGGACACGAACAGACAAATAAACATCTCAATCGTTTTCTTCTACAGAGAACTATAAATCATTCATCAAAATAAGGTAGTGATTCCCATAAGAATTGTAAAGAGTTAAATAGTGTTTTTTTTTTCCATGGCAATACTCATACTTTTACTATTATCAGTCTGTATTGCCATAACTGCTCAATATTTATTCATGATGATGGCAATGATAACTCCACGCTCTGTGTGCTGTCATGTTATTACTCATATTTCTCCTCTTATTGTGGTACCCTATTGGCTTTCGTGGTTTCGAGGACAGAACATCCAATGTGAAATAGATATGACAGTACGATGACTGAGGGACGAAAGTTCTCGAGGGCCCACTGTGTCACTGCTCTGCCTCCCAACACAGGAGGAAGAATTATTGCCCTTCCTTTCTGGCCTCTGATCTGCAATGAATTCTAGTTTTGTCGTGTATTAAGCCTTGCTTGTGTGATTGCGCCCCCATGTATAATGCTGTTTGGCTGGTGCATTGAGGGTTGCTTGTGATCTAGGAGGACAGAAGAGCCACTCGTCTGTTTTAGATGTCACACGATGATTTTACCATTAAAGACAACTTATTTTTTCTTTTTTATTTTTTTTAGCTGTCTCATTCACCCACCCTCACATCGGACCACCAACGTGACAGGGTTTTTATCATTTCTATGTATACGTATATATATCAAGAGCAAATAACAGCAAATTCTGTAGAGTCTTCTTTCGTCCCTTCTCTCTCCTCGAAGGTACAAAAAAGACAACGCTGATAAGAGCGCGGAGTTATCAGACAGAAAATGTATCCCTGTCACTTTAATATCACTCTGCTTATCGTTACTACTGTCGTTTGTTTTTATGTTTCTTACTTCATTCCCCCCAGAACAGGCCAATCTATCGCTGACATGTATTTGGGCATAATGGTTGCTTTTCACCCAGATTCCAGTAGTCTATTACGAGTTTCTAAACACCACCTTTTTAGGAATGATGGTCCCAGACCTGTCAACTCTACCGGAAACTTTGTTGGAGATTATAAGAAAAATAAAAAATGCTTGAGATTAGCAAAAAATGCGGGGATTCATAAATCCAAGGCAGAATGTCATATTTTTAATCAAATTCAATCCAATAATTCTCAATATATTTCATTCTATCTGTCTACTAGAACGTAGATGCATAATTTCTGAAATAAAATTCACCAAAAATTAAAGAAACATACATAATTTATATCCACATGACAAAATTTCTGTGTTTATAGCCTGTTTGTAACATATTATTGCATTGTATTTTATATAATTTTTTCTAACACTAGAGTGTGCTCGGTATATGTTGCTGATCGACTTAGTTTTCACAAGTAATTCACTGTTTAGTTTTATACTCGTTGTTCAAATTATTTTAACTTTTTGTTGGTAATATGATTGTGTTGAACATTTTTATTAAGATATTCCAAGGAAATGATTACACTGCTGAAAAATAAGCATGAGTAACAATCACGAACTGAAGAATCGAGTGCCAATGAGGAAGGGTTGGTAGGTTCTGTAGTAGTCCTATATCCGCGGTCTAACAATTGCCGTGCGAACCTATACTATTATGTGCTACTTGGTATGGCATTCACTGACGGCCACCCATACAAGCATTGGCCAGACCCAATGATTTTCAACTTCACTAATTACATGAGGAGGAAAGATGTCTAAGGATATAAAAAAGAACCAGGAATGGGGGCGAATTATTATTGCCATCTATTCATTATGAAAATAATTTTAGAATATCTGTATATATATATATATATATATATATATATATATATACATATATATATATATATATATATATATATATATATATAATATAAGCAAATAACAAAATTAATGCATAAATAAAATCAATAAAGAAGCAAAGGCAATTGAGTGCACGGTAAAAGAATAAGAGATATTAAGCTGATAGCTGATATTTCGAATATAATGCTTGACGACAGAACCCGCTGAATTCAAGGAGGTAGTACTTGATCAAGATTAGTCAGCATACGCGGCATGTTGGTTCACTGCTGAGTTTCTGGTAAGATTAAAGTCGCTTTATCTTTCGCACGTACCCGGGCGATGTTGGTTCGCTTACACACTTAAAAAGTAAGCGTGATCCCTTCAGGAGTTTAGACGATTAGATAGTCAGGAGATATGCGCTCATTTGGAACGATAACGAAGTTTGATAGACAAGAGCTTTTGTGACGTTCGCGCTGATAAGGGCAAGTGAAAGCATAAAAAACAGCATAATGCTGTATGAAACTCTCAGCCGCGGCCCACTAAACTTTCAGCTACGTCCCGGTGGTGTGTTGGTCCCCAAACGGTTCTAGACGTACGGGATCATGGCTAATTTCAACTTTAAATAAGTTAAAACTACTGAGGCTAGAGGGGTGCAATTTTGGTAAGTTTGCTGATTGGAGGGTGGATGATCTACATGCCAAATTTGCAGCTCTTTGGCCCCATGTAGTTGGTAAGATCTGAGGGCGGACAGGCAGGGAATTTGCCATCTCAATAGTTTTCCTTTACGAAAACACACACACACACACACACACACACACACACATAATATATATATATATATATATATATATATATATATATATATATTTATAT
>NC_087201.1:33399418-33411918 GCF_015104395.2 Macrobrachium nipponense | reverse complement strand
AGGCCTACTATATAGTACGTAGTTATACTTTTTATAGCACATTTAATCACAAATCCTTTAATTGATGCTTGTTGGCGCCAAGCATTCAGTAAAGAATTTGCATCGATAGTCGACAGCAAAGAACAAACAACAGCAACAACTGTCATATCGCTATATTTGGCTACGTTAGTAAGATGTTTGCTGTAGCCTGCTGTCTTCTCCATTCGGTAGATGCCCTGACAAGGAGTCAAGGCCAACCGGACTGGTCTTGTCTTGTCACCATTTTTGCTTTCTCCTTCAACTTTCTACACACGTTCGGTGTAGGGTAAGGTTTTCCGGGAATTGATGTGTTACTAGTATTTATTTAGTTATTCATCATTATTATTATTTGGCTGTCGTACGACATATTATGAAAGAAACCAAAAATGTCATAAACTTTCCAATCATCCTCTCTTGACTGGGCCGTTCCTGAGGTAGAGTCCTTGTTGGCCAAAGGTCACATTTTCTTCCAAAGAACAAAGGGCCACAAATGATTATGACCTAAAAAAAACCTCGGTCAGAATGATTCCCAGAGTAATAAACGCCAACGCCGTGCCATCAGCTACAGGAATTTCTTTATTTTCCTAATTTGCTGAAAATCGAGTAATCTTATGTTGTTTATCGTTTATTAAATATATTACCCTTAATTAAGGTTATGATCATGCCCTCTTATTTGCATGAAGTTTAGAAAACTGTTTTACCGGTTTTGTCTGTACGTCCGCCTTCAGATCTAAGAAAAAAAAACTACTGAGGCTAGAGGGCTGCAAATAGGAATTTATATCATCCACTCTCCAGTCATCAAACGTACCCAATTGCAACCCTCTAACCTAGGTAGTTTTTATTTGATTTACAGTTGAAATTAGCCATGGATCGTCCACTGGCATATAGCTTTCCGGAGCCATGGGACGCACCTAATTCGCTCTACAGCATCTGGTGAGCAACGCGAGAGCTATCGTTGTCAATATTATTTTCACCTTGACTTGACATTTAACCCTTATTGCAGTCGTTCCTACACTTACAAGAGGCGGTAAAATGATCTTATACGAACACAATTTGTGTGTGTGCGTTTGTATTTCAAACACGACTAAGTTATATGCTAAAAGCACGACAGCTGTGATCTGTTGCGGTAAAAAAAAAAAAAAAAAAAAAAAAAATGTCCCATTGCCTTATATGTTTTGCAAGTCATTGTAATTTTATATTGTCTGCAGCTTCGCTGAAAATGAGATGCAGCATTAGATTTATACAGTGATTCTTCCTATTTTGTTAGGTCATTGTTGACTTCTTATCATTTTGTTTGACCCGCTTGTACTTGCTCTACATTCCTCTCACACGTTAAACCGGCACATGCGTGCACTAGTTTAAGTGTAGCTCAAAACATATCGTCCAGCCAGAGGATGCACAATTGCCCTTGTTATAACGCCAGTCTTTCTACTGTCTGCTTCTCTCTGTTACTAGGATGAAAACAGTAGTGGTTGCTATACCTTCTGACAATTAAAAGCTTTGCTGAACCATTCAGTAAGGGATAAGGATACTGTAACTTCTGGCATTATCTAAGTCTGTCGTATGTCATCGCTATTTTCACTTTGCTTGACTTATCCTTGCTGCTGGCAGTAGCGTAAGGATCTTTTTTTATTGGAGGGGGCCAAACAGGCAAGACGATTTTAAATATTGAGCAGTTTTTTTTTTTATAACTATATGTAGTACTCTACACATATATAGCCTATTTATGTGTTCTTTTAGCTCACCAATTTTTACTGACTTGGCCTTTAATCTTCATTGGAAGCGTCTATTTCCAGTGTCCCCAAACATTAAAAGAACGATAATAGACTAAGAGGTTCATAGCAGATATATTTATTCAAACTAAAAAACAATCTGATGGGTTAGGATATTGAATGAACGCCCGCAAACGCAAAAAAAAAAAAAAAAAACACAAAAAAAAAAAAAACAAAAAAAAAAAAAAAAAAAAAGGCATTTTCTCCCACGAAAAAATATAGACAATCTCTCAAAACTATGTCAGGGGCGGATTAAGGGGTGCTTAGTCACGTGGCACCCCACCCAACCGCCCCCATCGATATGAATAATGGAACGTTGATTTCTTTCAATAAATCAGCATTATTAGCAAAAGAATTTTGCTTAGTAATGATTATAATCAACAACAACAAATACTGTGTATATGTGCGTATGCATATACATCACACACACGCACATAATATAAATAAATATATATAAATATATATATATATATATAGATATATATATATATATATATATATGTATGTATGTATGTATGTATGTATGTATGTATGTATGTATTAACAAATATGTCGCTGGTGTTTAAGCCCGTCACCAGAGAAAACTGAAATCTCTGGGGTTTGAACTCCTACTTTAGATAACGGACATACTTGTATTTTTAACTACTCAAAGTATGTCTTGTCAAAGAGAGAGGATTTTTTTCTTTTTCTTTTTGTCACTTGGATTGGATTTCTGTTTGCCTCCATATAGACCCAATTTTGCCTTCTTTTATTTTCCGTTTGAGGTGTTTTTTCCATGGGCGTTAAGAATATCAATGATGGTAGTTTGAATATGGCAATTCTTCAGCAGGAACTATCATCACTGTTACATGACAATTACAGAAAACTCAGGGTGAAGGTGGCCCCTTACTTCGGAAAGGAGGACGCTGAAATTCTTAGATCAGATAAAAAGGATAACTTAGTGATATGTCAACCCATTAAAGGGAAAGGAAAAGTGATTCTGGACAAGGCTGATTATCTTGAAAAAATTAAAAGTTCTTTTGTCTGATGGCTCTCAATTTAAACTAATTGGTAAACTCAACTTTGTTGAAATTTATAAAAAGAAGACAAGATCAGTCGCTTTTTTAGAAAGCTTAAACAGGAAAAAGTAATTTCTGATGACGTCTACCAAGAACTATTTTGTTACCGGGTCTTAATAGGCAACTTTTTAAACACTTTTTTGTTTTAGGAACTTGCTGTGCAAGATGCCACCTTTGTTTTTAATGGGCAGCTCTTTCTGCAGGCGCGGGGAGGGGGGGGGGGGGGGGGGAGGGAGTTGCATGGGTTCTCCGGGGGGGGGGGGGGGAGGGAGTTTGGGCCACCGTTGTTTGCCAATTGTTGCAATTTTTTTTATAGAACATTTGGAGGAGAATTTTCTTAATGATTGTCCTGGGAATTTTAAGCCAAATTTTTTTTATAGAGGATAAGTTGACGATGCTTTTGCCTGATTTAAATTTCCGTGGCAACGCCACTTTTTTTTTTTCAGATGACGTAAATGAGGCCCACCCTAAAATTAAATTTTCGTTGGAAAATGAGAAGGATGACACCCTGGCCTTCTTGGATATAAAAATAACTAGAGATGACCACCATTTCAACACAAGTGTTTTTAGAAAGAGTATACCTTCACTGGGCTCGGGAACAACTTCTTTTTTAGTTCGTGTTCCCGTAATTTTAAGATTAATGCTGTATCTACTTTGGTTTTTAGGGTCCTTCGGTACACATCTGATTGGCTCTCCTCACACCTTGAAGTCGAGTTTCTTTTAGAATATTTTGTAAATAACTCGTTTTCCCAAAGATGCTTGTTTTTAACATCCTGAGTAAATTGCTAACGAAGCACCTGTCAGCACGCACCTCTAATTTTTTTCTAATTACAAGGACAAATTACAGAATTTATAATGTCCAATATTATATATTAGAAATCTGAATGCCCAAGATGTCTTGGTATTTATGTTGGTTCTTCACGTAGACTGTTACAAGTCCGTTATTACAGCCATTTGGGATTAAGTGACAGAATTGGGTCCAGATTCTCTAATTCCGAGTTCTCTAAGAACACATGCCAAGAGTTGTAAAATCACCATTGATAAGAAACATTTCTCTATTGTTGGCATCACAAAGCAAACTACCCACTAACTACCCTCGAGTCATTGTTTATTAAACGGCTATTACCTAGTTTAAACTCCAACACCTCGTCATCTCCTCCTCTCTCTCTCTCTCTCTCCTCTCTCTCTCTCTCTGACGTGAGGTTTCCGTTGTGTGCAGACCTTACCGTTTATACTCACTCACCTCTTTCTTTCTTCTTGATGAAGAGGTAGTTTTCTCCTTATTCTCTATTTCAACGCTCTGAGTGTATTTTAATTTTCATTGTAATTTTTAAGTTTATTTCAATTGAGAATTTCAATTGCAGACTGATGATGTGTTGGTGACAACATGAAACGTTTCTTAATAAAACCCGTGTACTACATGACTGTCCTCTGATTGGACACCGATAGTCCCAAGCGTCCCCCAAAATAAAAGCTCTCTAGATCCGCCACTGGTGTGTGTGTGTGTGTGTGTGTGTGTGTGAGTGTGTATATATGCGTATGCAGACAAAAAAATTCATACAAGAACTGTATATATGCAGAAGCACATTTTGTACATTTGTCCTTTTTTTTTAACTCCCACAATATCTGTAAATAAAAAATAAATTATAAACCCACTGGAGGTGCAAGTATTAATGATGGTTGTATGCACTTCAAATTATTTTGAAATTCATATTTTAAAACTATGACCTGGTCCGAAGTTCAGGTGTGGATATGCATCGTGTGTAGTTTAGGAGTTTATGTTCCTAATAATATTTTCGTACTTATCTTATCTTCAGTTGACCTTAGTACAATTATTTATCTTTGTTCCAATTGATTTTTCATCTCTGTCTGTCTTTTTTTTTTACAGAAAGTTCTTACTTTACTTGACCTTCCTCATGATTTCGATTGGCCTATTCCGTTTTCAAAACATCACACACACACACACACACACACACACACACACACACACACACACACACACACATATATATATATATAATATATATATATATATATATCTATATATTATATATATATATATATATATATATATAAACAAAACATACTGGTACTTGGCATCTCATTTTGATTGGACTATTCCTTTTCAAACACATACATACATACATACATACATACATACATACATACATGCACACATACATACATATATATATATATATAATATATATTATATATATATATATATATATATATAAAAACAAAAACAAAACTGGTACTTGGCATCTCATTTTGATTGGCCTATTCCTTTTCAAAACACACACACATACATACATACATACATACATACATAACATACATACATACATACATACATAACATACAAACATATATATGTATATATATATATATATATATATATATATATATATATATATATATATATATAAAACAAAACATACTGGTACTTGGCATCTCATTGCTTCACTCTTTCCTCGTGGCTGTAAGCCTGTAACTAAGAAGAGTCAACAGAGTTTGGAGTGATTGTCCCACCTCTTGCGAGACGCAGATCTGTATGAACTGGTTGAATAAACGTTTGGTTAGCATTCCACAGTCAGTATGGGAGAAGCAGCAACAGCCTTCGAACTTCAAATTCGTAGGGAAGAGACCCACGGGGGCCTCTGACCTAATGAATTCATCGAGTGAGTACGAGGGTAGATGACGGCAGCACCATCATCGCCTCCAACCTGCCTAGGCCTATCTAGGGAGAGAACTAAAGAAGAATTTACCAATCAGACAATAAACACCTAATGTATTAGACCAGGTTTATTCATTTGTACTATATATCTCCAAGGCAAATTTAAAGAAATTGTAGCCTATACGCCTACAATGCTGATGAAAAGAGGTAACTATTATATTCCAATTATCGCCAGATGGAGAGAGGTATAGTGTGTAAAAGCGTAAGCCTTTTCTACGTCAGCCTAGAAAAGGCAACATTTTATAAAGGTTGGTGGTGCAAAGTAGGGATCTGTGGCAAGACATGGGCAAAAACTGTGGCTTATTTGGGGATACTCCTCATTGAACTGTATTACAAAGTAATAAATGATTTTTTTTTTGTTAAGTTAAAGTATATAACATAGCAACAAAGTAATTTGCATGTTATCGTTAACATAATAAATGAATCAATCAATAAAACTGAAGAAATATTCTTGAATTTCAATGCAACTTTTAACATTATAAGTAAAATTCTGTTAGCCATCTAATCGGGTAGAAGGGCATAGACCGCATACCCAATTTTTCTTCTTAATATAACTAAAATAACATTTTCAAGTATTTCATCTTGTACATACCTATACATGCAATGACAGAGTAGAAGAGGTCCTTTTTGGGGAAAAACGAACCTCCCCCCATAAAAAAAAAAACCTCTAGTACGGCCCTGGTTAACAGTAAGGAATGAAAAATTTCCACCCTGACAAATGTAAGCATTGTACTCTTGAAAACTGATTTTCAAAGAGTGTACATGCACGCTTCCATGAACTTTTTTTTTTATGAAATAGATGTAATGAGGAATGTAGTTAAGAAATCAAAGTGCAGTTTTTTTTTTATTATACAATGCACCAATTAAGAGGGAGAAGAACTTTTTTTTTTAACCACACAAAAATACTACATTTAAGAATTTAGGATTCCAGCGTGGATTTGGTATCTAAGAACAATAGTACAATGAAACAAAACTTATCAAGAAAAACAAAGTGCCAAGTGGCGTAGTACGATGGTTTGAACATCTAGGAAGATCTGTTAGAACAAACAGGCTTATAGCAAAACTACTATTTATTTGAATTACAATTAAGAGACATTTAATTTTGGCGACGGGAGAATATAACACGTTAACTGAAGATTTAGAGATTCTCAGGAACAGTTAGCCTATTCTCCGAAAAAGGGAAAGGATAAGTATGCGCCCTTCTAACAGTTTCTGTAGACCACCAACCTTTGTCTCTTAGTTATTTCCAGAAGTTTACAGCGCGTTGTTCAGAGAATTTGTCTCGAATCCAGTGATTTATCTAGATGTATCTGGTTACTGGACAAGGTAACTTGTACTTGAACGTCTTGAAGAGTTGTGATGTGATATCCATTAAGTCCTCCTTAATCAAGGGATGAAACACGCGGTATTGAGTGTTGAGGTAAAAGCTGACTAGTATTGTTGCTACCTGTAAGTCTTTAAGAAAGCCCTTTTCTTTATTTTTTATTATATATATATTTTTTTTTTGCAAAGACAAAAGTTACAGAATGGATTAATCTATGATGTTAGTGAAAATAAAATGTTAACGAGGGCAACAAAGCAATAAAAGTCAATTTAAATTTGATAATTCCCAACTAGAGGTCCACGGAGATGCTATATGCTTCTCATTTTCAGTGCAGCCTATCTATGTGTATGCAATCATGTTGCAGGTATTTGTTTTAACGTACATAATACATTGCTTTGTTTCGCCTTTTTAAACTTGTACATTATCAGTTTTTGTGTAATTTTTTGTATAACAGTAAGTGATCGTTTATGATTTCTTAAATTTTTCTTAATGTATTATTGTTGTCAGACCTGATAATGGACACAGTTACTCCGAAAACGTTAGTCATAACTGAATGAAGGATGCTTTATTTTGAAGTACTAGTTTTTATAATTATCTTTGTATCAAGACCACTCTTTCCACACGCTAAATAATTAAGTATGTATGTATGTATGTATGTATGTATGTATGTATGTATGTATGTATGTATGTATGTATGTATGTATGTATGTATGTATGTATGTATGTATGTATGTATGTATGTATGTATGTATTACATTACCGTGATTCATATACATACATCGAGTTACAAATTAATGTCCTTTAATATATAATTCGCCCTACCTCGCTTTACTGTGCGTCCTGAATTTGTTGGGTTCGATGGTTCACGCCCGTGAACCGACAAATTTCTTATCGACTAAAAAATTCCCCTTCGTTTAACATATATGAAAATATATTAATTCCGAGGTAGAGCGAATGAGATATTAAAGGACATTTGTAGCTCGTTGTATGTAAATATCTACAGCATATGTCACAAGTAAATCTGTGTTTATTTCCTGAATAGGTTTACTTTGTAACAAGACTGTTATGACTGTGGTAGGTAGTCATTATATTTCCTTATTTTTCGGCATGAAAGCACATCACAGTTGGAACTCATTCATGATCATGACTAAATGTTTCCCGAAAACATTTATACCCTCTGGTGCTCAGATGATAAAAACGTTTTGCGCAGCCCTCGATTATCTTAAAGTATTACCATACCAAATTTATGACTGTCATTTGAACGCGAACGATATTAAGCGTGGCCAAGACGGTTAATTTGATAAAAGACGTCAAAGTGTATTCATGGAGTTCAGTAAAATATGAATCGTTCATAGGATTACGTAAGTAATAAGTCTTTGTTTTGACAAGGGTTTATGTCTTCATTGTTGTGACTCGTAAGATTGGCTCTGAAGTGTCAAACGTAGCTAAGGAAGAGTTTATTTTTATAAAATAGTAAGTAAGAGAAAAGTTTAGTATAAAAATCTTAAAATTATAGATAGTTTATCATATAAATTGATAAATAAGAATTTTATATCTTAATATAATAGTTTTATGTTTAAGATAACGGGACGGTATAAAATATAAAAATGATTTGGAAGAAGTGTCCATTACACGTATCAACAAACGCTTCCTTTGGGGCGCTTGCATTCGGAATGTTGTCCCATGTGACAGCACGACCCGAGGATTCCGTCGCATCTGGTAACATTGAGTCGTTGAAAACTAAAGGTATATTTCCTTACTTTAAACCTGTAATTTCCATCTTTGGCCACTATTCCGTGCGCAAGGTAGTGACACAGTGCGACTTTGGTCCTAGAATGCAATTTGAGTGATCACAAGCCCAAAATTAAGCTTCGGAGGCCGTGTGAGGAGGTTTGTTTACAAATTATTGACAGGTGGAAATTGCGTAGGTGTCGAGTGCGGGCTGGCTAACAGCTGTGAGGAGGAGGGGGAGGAGGCGGCAGAGTTGTCTAAGCCCTCCTATGAAACTTTACAATAATGACAGAACTGTAAAAAGTGTTTAAATTATTGCCGCTTGGGTCATGATATGCATGCATTAATGTGCAGGTCTTTAGGGTAAACAACCGAGTGGACTGTAGCTGCGGCCACCCCAACCGCATTCGGACCCACCTTCAGAAAAAGTACTTTTGACACGTCCTGACACCGGGGATGGGCACCAGTCATACGTAGGTCGTGGGAGCAACACCTCGAGACTCGTGACTGGTGCCCATCTCCGGTGTCAGGACGTGTCAAAGTACTTTTTCTGGAAGGTGGGTCTGAACACGGTTAAGGTGGCCGCAGCTACCTACCTAGCCTAGTAGTTCACTCAGTTGTTTACCCTACATTATACCACCGAGCTTGCACTTTATATTTCCTCGCGAGATCTATTTACACTGTAGCCTAGGGTAGGATTTTACTACTACAGTATTTAGGTACTTTGCAAACCATGTCAGGTAGGATGATCTCCTACCATTAAGGCTCATTTTGGTAATTACGTAAATCATTTCAGATATGGCTACACAATGTAATGAAGGCTACTAGGGTAAACAACCGAGTGGACTATAGTAGCTGCGGCCCCTTTAAGTGTTCAGACCCACCTTCAGAAAAAGTATTTACCTAACACTTCCTGACACTGGAGATGGGCGCCAGTCACGCGTCTCATGTCTCGAGGTGTTGCTCCGACAAACTAGCTAGCTAGGGTAAAAAACCGCATGGTATAGGGGTGGACCATGTACGATCAATGTGTACAACCCCAAGAAAAGTACATTATAACGCGTCCTGACACCCCGGAGTAGAGGTCTTTAGCTCCGTCTCTCACCAACAACAAGTCGCGACTGATGCCCATCTCCGATGTCAGGACACGTTATAATGTACTTTTTTTGGGGTTGTACACATTGATCGTACATGGTCCACCCCTGTACCATGCGGTTATTTACCCTATTACTCATTACTGGCGCCCATCTCAGGTTTCAGGAAGTGTTAGAGTACTTTTTGTGAAGGTGGGTCCGAACGCAGTTAAGGTGGCTGCAGCTAGTCCACTCGGTTGTTTACCTTAAGTAGATGATTTTTTAAATAAATTCACACAGCCTTAGGTGACACTAACCCCCATCCCATAGTATAAACTACCAAGGTGGGGTAAACGATTGACCAGCAACATAGCAGCCACCTCTCGGAAAGTGGCCACTCCCTGATAAAGCACTTGAATTATGCCATTGTTTCGTAATTTAGGAGAAAATACTTTGAGAGGAGCGCTGAGGTCTCTGTGCTGCCTGGATGGGCTACAACCCTTTGACTGATGCTCATGGCAGCGAATTAAAGTACTTTTTCAGGAAGGTGGCTATGTTTCGGTCATTTACCCTATATCCATGAAACTGATATGTAGTTAGGCTATTAGGGTAAAACACCGCATGGTACGGGAGGGGTGGACCATGTACGATCAGCGTGAACAACCCCAAAAAAAAGTACATTATAACGCGTCCTGACATCGGAGATGGGCATCAGTCGCGACTTGTTGTTGGTGAGAGACGGAGCTAAAGACCTCTACTCCGGGGTGTCAGGACGCGTTATAATGTACTTTTCTTGGGGTTGTACACATTGATCGTACATGGTCCACCCCTGTACCATGCGGTTTTTTACACCCTACTCGATTCTTATTTATGGTCACTTCTAGCTGCTTACATAGGTGTCTAAGGTGTGTAGCTTCTTCAAGTGTGTTCTACCCAACTTTAAGCCTAGCTTAGTATACTAAATAGGTATATTTACAGTATAATCGCTCTGTAAAGTCGTGTAGATATCGTAAATTAGGTGTAGGGTATGCAAAACAGGTTGTCATAAGCTGTGTGGAGTTTTATTGGTATTTCTAGCTAATGATTCTGTGCCTCCTTTTACCTTGGAAATTTATTTTTCCTACAGTTTTAGTGTTCTTGATGAAGAAGCAGTATTAATCTTTTGGGGGGTTGACTGTTATTTACCTCCCATCTCTACCCAACAAGGATAGGGGACTTAAGGAATTTGGGGTTTGGGTGGGGGAGAACACTGAAACAAAGCAGCCATGTTTGTGTTCTGGTAAAGCGCAATGGATAGGCAAACCCTCGGGGAGCCATCTGTTCCACAGAAGGGAGCGGCTGAGGGATGGTGAGGTAGTCAGGGGCAGGGAGCCCGTATAGAAGGTATGGTCGGTAAAGAAGGGGTGGGGGTGTTAGGTAGAGAGACCTAGATGTAAATAACAATTGATTAATAAGGACTACTGCATCAAAAGCACTAAAACTGCAGGAAAAATCAATTTCCAAGGTAAAAGCAGGTGTGTGGGGAACATTACTTAAAAAAAATGACCTCACCTAAAATAATGTTTGAACAATGACTGTAAATCACAAAAGCACTTACCCTAAGCAGTGAACACACGCGTCTTCATTCGTTCCTCATGTGGGGTAGGTAAAAACCCAATGTTCTCAATGAAAATTGTATAAGGCGATATAATGCAAATATTTTGATGTAATTACTGCAGTGATATAAACTGAAATCACATTAATTAACACACCTGCGGCTACTTTAATAATAAAAAATGAAATTGGCTTAGCTGTACTGTGTGGGTGACCAGGCCTGTGATTGGTCGAAAGAATGGAAGGGGGGGTTGTTGAAGGGGGTGGCGGAACAGCGCTTTGCGCCTTGTCTAAAATTTTAAAGTTTCTTGGCAAGAAAGGTTGTACTGACAAGAGGTAATATTGTGCTGCGTGCACTCACCACAGGGGTAACATGAGGTTAGCAGTGTTTAGGGGATGGCGGAACAGTTCTTCGATTCTTGGCGAGAAGGGTTGTACAGGCAAGAGGTAATATTATGCTGCAGGCTCTCACCACACAGTTTGCAGGAGGTTAGCAATGTTCAAGGGAGTGGCAGAACGGCACTTTGCGCCTTATCCGCAATTTTAAAGATTCTTGGCAAGAAGGGTTGTACTGGCAGGAGGCAATATTGCACTGCACGCTTGCACAGGGGTTACATGAGGTTGCAACATAATTGGTTGGATATGTGTTCATCGGTCTATCCTCCTAAAAAAAAACCCACTATTTCCCTCACTTAGGAGTCTGTGTGTGAACCAAAAGCTCCCCTATAACATGTGGCCTGTGCTGTAGCATTCGGTATAGTAGTAGTAGCTGAAATTTATTCGTTGTCTATTTTCGCTTGTATTTCATGTTCCAACCATCATATAGAACAAATAACACAATAACATGCTACAACCTTCTCCCAGGTGATTTACCCCACCCATAACCCTACTTTCCCCATCAATCCCCCTTACTGTAGGATAGTTCTGGGGTAATGATTCTCCTGTGGTCTCCCCCACCCAAAACCCTGCATTCCCAACAGGTCCCCCTTACTGTAGGATAGAGTTTGAAGGTTAATTACAAGTTAATTACAGTAGACCCCCAAAAGTAACATTAGATTGTTAATAAGCAACTGAAATACTATAGGAAACTGCAAATTCCAAAGAAATTCCTGCCACGGAGTTATTAGCTAGATGTACCGTTTTGGTTCCTGTAGGTTTTTCCAGAAACTTGTTTATTTACCACCGTTCATATTC
>NC_087201.1:33351753-33398918 GCF_015104395.2 Macrobrachium nipponense | reverse complement strand
AATCAATATTTGAAGGGTTTTTTTTATGAAAAATGCAATAAGAATGCAGTTTACATAGTTTTTCATGCACCCAAAGCATTAAAAGTAAGGTTTTCTTAGGACTTTAGTGATGCTCCAGTATACGACGATTTTCAGCTTACAACACGTCTCAAGAACAGAACCCCCCTTGTAACCCGGGGACTACCTGTAATTTATTTTTTTTGTTAAGGTATTTTCAATACATGGGCACTCCCCCGTTATTGGTGGGGTTCCGTTCCCGGAGGTGTGACGATAACCAAAAACCGCCATTAACCTAAACTTGGTGATTCATGGCACCATAATGGCGCTTCTGTTAGGCATGTTATGACGCCATAACTATAATTGGCACCGATAACCAGAACTCTGCCAGTTGTGTCACCATAAATTGCCAATTTTATGGCACTACACAAGTGCCATAAAACTGGAATGCCGAAATCTGGGGGCAGCCCGTATATATGTACTATAGTAGATTCACATCAGCCGTGCATCTGATGTCTAGTCCTGTCCCTTACAACGTTCCTGATTGGCTGTTGATAAGCCATTCACAGGGCTGGAAACCTCTGTCTCACTTGAGAGTTTACAGAGGCAGGATGTATGTTCCGACCTCTTTCAAAACTTTTTAAAGCGAGACAGTTTCCAGCGCTGTGATTGGCTTATCAACAGCCAATCAGGAGCGTTGTAAGGGAATGGCCAAGACATCAGATACACGGCTGATGTGAATCTACTATAGTTCACTAAGAGCAGTTCGATAGTTATGTGTAAGGCTGAGACAGTCCTGTGATTGATGTGTGTGTCATTGGCTACATGCCCTCAAGTTTTAATTTTATTCTCTGAGGTATAAGTGGCATTAAACTTACTATGGCCACCCCCACATGTACATGCTATGTGCATGTGCATTTGTTCATACATGAACATTCCACTTCACACATTTGTATACATTCTATATTGTTGAGTTGAAACTACTAAAATAATTATAAGCTACTCTATTTACAACAGATACAGGTAGAAAACTATATTTGCAATAAGAAATTGAGCCCCATGTCCTGTCTTCTCTCAAAATATAAGAATTTGATGTGTAGGCCTATGCCCTGTCATTGCCTCAAAATATAATAATTTGACATGTGGGTCTATGTTATCACTGCCTCAAAATACTATAAGAATTTGACATTTGAGCATATGCCCTGTCATTCCCTCAAAAGTTTAAGAAATGGATGTGTAGGTCTATACCCTGTCATTGCCTCAAAATAATATGAGAAACTGACATGTAGACCTAATCTCATGATGATATTAACATTTGACATGCAGCAATACGATGAATTAATACCTAATGTCGGAACTGGCAGCATAAATCTGTGATTCATTTCAATTACTGTGGACTATGTGGGATCACTTATGTGGGCCAACACCAATTTAAAAGAAAAAAAGCAAGATGCTTGTGTATTAGGCTGTACATGATTAGAAAAAAAAATCATGGACGAAATTATCCAAGATCTTCATCATGATGTATAACTTAATATATCTTTCATTGGAGATATCAACTGAATACTTCACAACTCCAGGCACTCAAATCTATGGTCCCATGATTCAAGCACAAAAGTCAATATCATCAAACAGAGTCAAGTCCAATAGTAATCATTGGGACTTAACTATCCTGTGATGTCATTCCCCCTTCAAGAGCTAGCTGAACACTGGTGTGTAGTGGGCAGGGCTTAGTTGCAAAGCTAGGTGGACTTTGCTACAGTCACCTACAATAAACAACTGAAGCTCTACCACGAATTTTGAATTTAAGCTGCCACTGCCATACGAGTTAGAAACTATAGCTACGTAATTACTTGGTACGTTACTTATATAAAATCCATGTGACAAGTCTTGGGCATAACATCTGTTCACTTAGCTTTTGTCATATGCACAATTTTCAAATTATCCAATGACAGAACTGTGAAATTTCCTTACGACAGTCCTCATTTACATCCAAATCCCTGAGCCTGTCCCATGAGACCTTAGTTACTTATGCCATGATCAGGGTAAACTACTGTGCACTAATTAAGTTCTGTAACAATAACTTATGAATTCATGTCACTGATGAATATAATCCCAGAGAAACCTTAACTGCCAAACATTACTTTAACAGCAATGAAAGAACTTTGCCACCAATTGCAGTCAGCTTTTAAGGAAGAAAGCTATCAGATCCAAAATCAATGCCTGGAGGTAATTCCCATGTATAAATAGCCCTGTCCAAATAGTTTGACACTGAAAAATCAGATTAGTCCCACAGAGACCAGGAGGGCCCAACTATGCAGAACAACTAACTTACACTTGTAGCTTTCCCAGTCATATTTACCTTATAACAAGTCTTAAATATGAATCTTATTAGTATATTCTTTAACAGTCATTCCTAAGAAAAAATTTACCAGACAGTCTCTTGCTTAGGAAACCTCTTCCTCTTGAAAATTCACTCTTTGGCACCAGATCTGTACAACAACCCTTTGGCTGCGAGGTCTCTGCTAAACCCACCAAACTTTGAGTCCATGGAATAGATTTCAGAAATAATTAAGGAGGCCGGCCGGCTAATGCCGTTTTTTAACGACAGGACTTTGACATTCATACCACTTAATAAGGTGACTTGGGAACATCTCCAAAACCGCATGTGATTTTCGCCTCTGACCTTCGTTTTGTGACGCCAGGGCAACTTTATCCCCGAAAAATAACCATTTTTTCAAATTCTATCTCCTCCCTTGATATTTCCAATATTAAGACCTGGGATTACTACCATATATAGACCTGATGTCGACCTACAATCAAATGGAGTGTTTTTTTCTAAGTCATTTTTTGCTAGATATGAATTTTTCAATATGGTAAAAAAAATAAACCCTATAAAATCACAAGAAAAAAATGTAATAAAAAAAAAGACGAAAACAAAAACAAAAATTGGAAAAAAGGGCTCTATTTGATTGTTTTTCTATAAATGCCTTCTGAGTTATATACCAAATTCCAATGTTATAGCTTCAAAACTAAGTGAGGAGATAGATTTTGAAGGTCAATAAGTATAGCTTTGAGATACGGGCGTTCAAAGTTTTCCTTCGTATTTCTATAAAGACAATGTTAATAAATAATGATTATTATGAATTTATATTTCTTTTTTGTGTATTAATAAACCAAAACTACTTTATTTATCATAATTTAATCATAAATGATAATCCCTTTGCTCATATATCGTAGCCTGGGGCACTGCTTGAGGCAAGATGGGGCATTCTCCTTCCTACGTAACCCCCTCTCTCCCCCACCCCTTCACTAACCTCGGCTTATTACAGCGAATTTTTTCTTCTGTATGTTAGCGAGATGTTTTCCTTGTATTTTTCCTCTTTGGCATGATGACATTCTTGCCGAAACAAAGATAAACAAACGTAAATGCAAGAGAATGTCAAAGGTGAAACTCGAAGGTGTACTCTCTTTTTACAAAGACAATTTAATAAATCATGATTATTATGAATTTCATATTCCATTTTGGGTATTAAAAAACCAAAACTTTGTTATTTATCATAAATGAAGATCTCTTTGCTCAAAGATCGTAGCCTTGGGCACAGTGTGACGTGTGCTGTCAGGCAAGAAGGGGGCGTTACTAGACAACCCTCCCCTCTCTCTTCACTAACTACGCATATACGTATTATGATATTCTGTAATAATACTTGAGCGATTTTTCTTCGTCTGTATGTTAGCGAGATGTTTTCCTTGTCTTTTCTTCATTGGCATGATGAACTTCTTGCCGAAACATACATAAACATACGTAAAAGCAAGCGAACGTCACTAGGTGAAACTCGAACATGTAATCTACTTGACGTCTATGGTCCAACTGATTCATGATTGAACCAGATACTCGCTTCAGACGCTTCTGCGAGCCACGGAATCTCTACAGATGCCATTTCTCACAATTTCTTTGCCAATAATTATCAAAATTTACGATAACAGAAGAAATATTGCATGTTCTTGTATGGATGAATGTTTTAGGCTTATTGAGTTATGTTTACTAATTACCCTGTAACTACGAAAGTAAGGAATTTTGACGAAATATTTCGTATACGTATTCTCAATTGCCATATGAAGCTCCATGAATTTTTTCATGACTTTGCATTTTTCACCCTATACCACCATATATACGTATAGGGGTTCCGGCCGGCCCCCTTAACCTCAACTTCAGGGCTTCTAGATATGACAATGTAAGTGATGTGCAAGATCCTTTCACCTGAAGCAAAACTGCTACCACATCTACAAACGTTTCTGCCGTGGAAATGTTTAACTCAGAATGACTGGCAAGTGTAAACCAACTACCCTTTGCTTGGGTAAGGTCTCCTTTCCAATACAGTGAGGAAATTAATGAATGTATATCAAGCAACACAACAAATCTCTCAAACTAGACCAGCTTCCTAGAAAATACTGGGCAAATACGTATTTCTTTTGCAAATTGAGCTACAGGAAAGTGTCTAACTCTTCAGAAGTCAAGTCCTAAACTTACTGATGGATCACAACAATGCATTGAATACCTGCTATGTATCAGTGAATATTCAAGGAAAACAAACTAATAATTACTACAATGCACAAGAACAAGGGCTGTCTGGCCTCTGCTGAAGACAAGTAAGAACACAAAAAATACAGCAAGCAATACTTGGTTTACCTAAATATTATTGGAGGCTTAAGAGTACGTACTTGTCCACACTTGTCCCTTCGATATAACTGTTTTATACAATTAGGCATTTTCTTTTTTTTGGCTTTTCTAAATAGTACATACGACAACAATAAAAGCAATAAAGTAAAAACAAATTTTAAAAATGGAAATTGATGTAGGCTATGATAATTCATTTACTTAGCTCTCTATTATAGTGAATCTACACATTTCTGGTCAAATTTTCAGCATATTATATAATAATAGTGACATTTACTATATGAAAACTATATACATAATGCAATCACTTTGAACATAGAAACTTTGAACGAGTCTATTATGTTTATCATGTATCCAGCTCCTAAGAATATATGATACCAAGTAAACACCCCAGCTGTCACAAGTAATGCCAGACAGCCCACAGACTTGCACCACACTGGAACTCTCTTCAAGGTCTAGGAATGCACCCATGAACCAGGTAGTTACATCCAATGTTGCCAAATCAACTTCACAGCTGCTACATCAATGTTTAACATACTTTCCAAACCTCAAGGTTAAATATATACACCAAAACTGCCATCTCAGCAGTTTACCAAAAGTATTTATCTAAAGTACAGTGCAGCTAATATATCGATCAGAAGTTGTTAATTCAACAGTGGAGACATAAAGCACTCATATTCGTTGTAAACCCAAGCAACACCCATGTACTTCTTGTTTTCCATATTTATAAGTGAAAAACCAAAAAAAAGATACATTCAAGAACAACATTCAGCCTAGATAATGTCTTCACTAGAAAAAAGTGCCTAGTGAAAGCAGTTGACCAAAGAGTATTTCCACTGACTCCCTAAAACCAGTTATCTCGCTTTTACCATGTTTTGATAACCAATTCCAGCTCAAGTTGTAAAGTACTCTTACATAAAAGGTGATGAATTGTATTTCTGTAGGAACAAATATGGCAAAGTGAACTGTGACAGAGCTGTACTAATCACGTAATCTTTGCTGCACTCCTTCAGGCCCCAATATGTCAGTCTGTCTTTCCTTTTCCATTTTCTTTGCTCTCTTTCCAAAAGCTAGCTTCTTTGTTTTGATCCAATGCAAAACTAATTCTTCAGGTTATCCCCTTACTTCTTTAGTATAAATTCATTTCCCCTAATTTGATAATAGAATTATTTCACCTTCTGACAGAAAGTCATGAAATTTTTGCATAGTAGTTATCTGGGTACATTAACTTATGATAATAATCTTCTGACAACAGTAAACAATTTTGATCTAGAATAACCACTGGAAGCACTCAAGTGTTAATATCTAGTACTTCCTTAAACTTCAGCAGATCAAGACCATGTAAAACACTGTACATAAAATATATTCATGCAATTGTGCAAAAACACATTACATATTATTAGCAAAATTCTTGACTCACACAGTGCTCGGATACCTGGAAAAATTTCAGAAACTGAAATCCATAGTACCCCTAGATTTCCACGGGTTTTATGATGCCAAATACACTAGGTATCAGGGAACAGAAGCAGCATGTGATCTGGGTATGCTTAGACAATTACTACTCTAGATAAAACTGCAACAAAAAATTAAGGAATAATATCTCCTTTATTGCACCAAATATCATGGATGCCTAAATTACAGCTTTTCTTAGTTGAGCATGTCTAAAGGAAATGCTTCGCTTGTAATGTGTGATTTTGATGGGATTTTCAGAATTCTTAACTAATAACTGAAACAAAATAGAAAAGGCCACACTTAATGATAATGAAATCCAAGTAAGTCTTGTGTGTATTACTGTACCTAAAATGTAATACAAGTGCTGCTTTCTGCCTGGTAACAAACCAATAGATAATGAAAAAAATAAATGTATGAAATAATCTTCATAAAGCTAAAAAATCTGCAATTTCTCCCAGACTCACCTGGACATCTTTGATAAACAGATAAATGTTTGTCATGGAACCATCTTGATTTCTTTTTTGGCTTTATTCCTTATAGCTCGCACCATCTGCTGATAAAATAAAACACATTTGTGTCACATACAATATTGATTTGTTAAGATGCAACTTAAAAATAGCTTTGTTTCCAAATTTTAAAAGATTCAAGTGTTGCTGATGAAACAGTCCTACCATTTATAAAGAAAGAATGAAAACCATAATTTCATATTCTATCATACAGTACATACTACTACATACATTACTTTAAATCTTACTGCCTATCAAATAATATTCTCTAGAATTCAGTAAAAGTATGGAAACATATTCAATGGATGCCAAAGATTAAATATTAAAATAGCCTCCATGGGCACTAAACATAAAGCACTAAATTTGTGTAAATATATTTGAATGCAAAAACCATGCTCCCCTGCATCATAAAAACCCAATTATTGTAGTACTACTGCAGACACTTTATAAATTATGTAATTTATCGAGACCTAACTTTTAGCCTAATGTCAGGGTGTTGTTGCATAATCCTAATACAGACATTGAGCAAAATCCAGTTCTAATCCAATTGCACAAATGATGTTCAATTCAAAATACTAAATAGTATTTCACTCCTGAAAGCCATTTACATCTGTACACTCTCAATAACATCTTACTTAAGAAGTTCATATCTCAAGCAATCCAAATAGCACCCAGAGTAAATGTGACAAATTAATTCTTTCCCAAATTTTAAACAGTAGGGAGAGCCAAATAATGTCAAACAACTGCAGTTTATGCTAGTGACATCTATGGGACAAACTCATTATGAGAAGGATTTTTACAAATGAATGATGCAAATACAGTCAAACCTCGGTTTTTGTAAGTTTCCGCGGTTGTTTTTTTTGTAGACTTTTTTTTTTTTTTTCTCTCAGAAATTTTGTCTCGGTTATCATCTTATGTTTCCTCGGTTTTTGTACACTCAGTAACGCTCAATCCAGGGCCCCACGCGTTACTGTGCCCCGGATTGAGCACCCAAACAAGGAATCTCATTTTCTCTCTGGATGGATGGATTATGAAATTTAGGGACAAGCCCAAGCACTGGGACATTTTCTCTCTGACCCATTCTGGCTTTGCTTCTCATCTAACAGGTATCTCCGCACTTGTAGTACGCATTACCACACGTGTTAGTTCTATTTTGTGATTAATTTGGCGTAAAAACTCAACGCAAAGTAGCCATCATGGGGCGAAAGAAAGCTGCAATTACCACCCCTTCGGTAAGAAAGGCCAGGAACACTACAGAATTTAAGAAAGAACTTGTAGCAAAGTATGAAAGTGGTGCATTTGTAGCTGATCTTGCTAGGATGTACGGTAAGTCGGTGTTGACAATCAGCCTTATCCTAACAAAGAAACATGAAATAAAGTCAGCTGGTGTTGCAAAAGGGGACACGTCATTATCAAAACAGATCGCAACTAGTGGAAGATGTAGAGAAGCTGTTGTTGGCGTAGATCAATGAAAAACAGTTAGTGGGGGATAGTGTCTGAAGCAATCACTTGTGAGAAAGCTAGGATGTTGCATGCTGATCTAAGCAAGAAAATGCCAACAACAAGTGTTGCTCTTAGTGATTTCAAGGTCACCAGAGGCTGATATGAAAAATTCAGAAAACGTATGGGCATCCACAGCGTCATACGGCATGAGGAGGCTGTAAGTTCCAACAAACGTGTCTCCGAAGACTTCGTTCAGGAATTCAAGGAATATCTTGAGACAGAAGGATTCCTCCCTCAACAGGTCTTCAATTGTGATGAGACAGGCCTGTCCTAGAAGAAAATGCCAAAACAGACCTACATCACACTGGAGTAAAATTCATTGGCAGGGCACAAGCCTATGAAGGATAGGCTAACACTCTTGAACTGTGGGAATGCCAGTGGGGATTTCAAAGTGAAGCCCCAACTTGTGTATCACTCTGAAACTCCCTGAGTATTCAAGAAAAACAGTGATCATGAATAAATTGCCTGTGATGGGGAAGGCCAATAAAAAAGCATGGGTCACAAGGCAAATTTTCATCAAGTGGGTCAATAAAGTGTTTGGCCCAAGTGTGAAAAAATACCTCAACAAAAATCAATTGCCCCTCAAGTGCCACCTGGTAATAGACAATGCTCCAGCGCATCCTCTGGGCTTGGAAGGCCAGTTGTTGGATGAATTTAAGTTCATCACTGTGAAGTTCTTGCCCCCTGATACCACTCCTCTCATCCAGCCCATGGACCAGTAAAATCTCGAACTTCAAGAAACTATACCAAGGCACTGTTTCAAAGGTGCTTTGAAGTGACCTCAGACACTGAATTGACCCTAGGAGAGTTCTGGAAGGATCACTTCAATTATCTTCAACTGCATAAGCCTTATAGCTAAGGTTTGGCAGGGAGTGACTTCCAGGACAATCTTCTCTGAATAGAGGATTGTGGCCAGTGTGTTACCTTGAGAAGGATTTCAAGGGGTTTGAGGCCGACCACAACGACCCAACACCTGTTGTGGAGTCTATTGTGTCTGGGGAAGTCCTTGGGCTTGGATGTGAGGGGCGAAGACGTGGAAGAGCTTGTGAATGCCCACAAGGAAGAGCTAACCACTGAGGAGCTGCAAAACCTTCAGCAGGAACAATAACAGACGGCAGATGAGGAATCTGAGGAAAGAGGAGGATGAGGAGGAAGAGAGAGAGGATACTGTGCCTACTTCAGTGATTATAGAAATGTCTTCCAAGTGGAGTGATCTAAAAAAAATTTTTTGAGAAATCATCCTAACAAAGATGTTGCAATCTGTGTCTCTAACATGTTCAATGACAACGCTTTGTACCATTTTAGGCAGATATTGAAGAGACGTCAGAAACAAATGTCTCAGGACAGTTTTGTTATTCAACAGGGGCCGAGTGACTCTCAAGCTGGTCTTTAGTGCTGGTAAAAAACGAAGTGGGGAAGTAGCCTCAGACAGTACCTCTAAAAAACAGAGAAGTAACCCCAGAAAGGTTCATGATACCTTTAGTCCTTCTGGAGGGGAATTCCCCCTCCAAACAGTAACCTCTCCTCCTCCCTCTCACTTCCTCTCTGTCTTCCATACGCTAACAAGAGCCTTCCATAAAAGTAAGAGAGATGTTAATGTTCATTATCATTTCATTATTCATTTACATATATTCTTTCTCCCCGTTTTCTGAAAGTAAAACGGTTTTATTCGTTGTGAAATATAGATTTTTTTTAATTTTTGGGGGGTCTGGAAAGCATTAATACTATTTACATTATTCCTTAAGGGAATTATTGCTTCAGTTTTTGTACATTTTGGTTTTCGTGGGAGGTTCCAGAATGGATTATGTACGAAAAGTTTCAATTTGACATTAATGTTCTTTATAAGTAGCTTTGATTGCACTTTTGCAAAAATGTTTTGCATGTATGTCTGTGTAAGTTTTTGAACTCCCATATAATGACATAAGATGATTCCAGGCAATCTAACAGAAAGATGATAATGTCATGTTTCTCTACTTATGTAGAAATGCACAATGGTCCCTCAGCACCCCTCACAGTGGACATCATCATTACCTGTATGTCTGATGCATGTTCAACACCTGCAAATCTGGCTCACGAAAAATTTCATTCATCTCTCAATACACATTACCTTTATTCCACTTTATTACCACCTTATTTCTTTAGTACAGTAGTACCTCGAGATACGAAAGGGCTCAACTTCCGAAAAATGAAATTTTCATTATTAAAATGAAGTTTTATTGTATACTTACCGAACAATTATAGAGCCGTTGATCCACGAGCGGCAGGATACTAAATTCAAATTTAGCGCGTCGGCGTCGCCAACACTGGTGGTGATTGATGACGTCATCTCCCTCCACTCGCGGGAGAACCAGGTACAACTGCCCAGGTGAATCCAATTCTTTCTGCCCGTCCGTCCACCTAAGGGGAGGAGGGTGGGTATAATCATAATTGTTCGGTAAGTATACAATAAAACTTCATTTTAATAATGAAAATTTCATTTTTATTGTAGTGTCTTACCGAACAATTATAGAGCTGATTACACATTTATGGGAAGGTGGGATTCAGTGGACCACTAGTATTTTTAAATGGTTACATTTATTGCAATACCAGTAAACACTCAAGGTGTCTGTTTAGTACCTTACCTTGTAAGAGAGCTACAGCAGACTGTTACTGCCTCTGGTCGGTGCTCTTCTTACTATTGTAGAGGAATTGGAATTTGACCAAAGTTAGCCTCTACAGGAGTGGAATCCTTCCGTAGTTCAAGCGAGTCAAGGCTGACGACGGAGGATAGTAACAACAAAGATTGCCCTTGCCCTGGGCTAAGACCAGAAATTCAATCATACAAAACATTTGTCACCAACACCAGATTTAAAAACATATATACCCAACCATTGTAAAATCTGACCTAACAGACTGGTGAGTATCCCAGGTACTCAGTACCCCCAGCTTCCCTTGAACTCGACAACCTATTCAAGGTGAAAGTTAGCATAGAGGTGACGACCCCTGTGCCGTTTCTCCCAACACCCTGCCAGAAACCGCCACCGGACCTAACGTTTTACAATTCTCGAAAACCGTTTCTATCTCTTTGAGATAATGACTCGCAAAAAACCGAATTCGATCTCCAGAACGTCCTCTGAAGAATCGAAGCTAAAGATAAATTCTTTTCTGAATGCTAAACGAAGTTGCCACTGCTCTAACCTCGTGAGCTTTAACTCTCAGAACGAAAGATGTCGTTCTCGGACTGCGAGTGAGCTTCCCTGATAAGCAGCTCTCTAATAAAGAACGATATAGCATTCTTAGAAAGAGGACGAGAGGATTTTGAACCGAGGTCCAGAGCTTAGAAGATTGTCCTCTGATACCCTTAGTGGCAAACAGATACTGCTTAATAGCCCTGACTGGACATAAGAGCCTTTCTTCCTCCTCATGTCCAACTCCCAAATCAGATAAGTTCCTTACCACAAAACTCCTCGGCCAAGGATTAGAAGGATTCTCCATTTTTGGCTAGAAAGGTCAAAGATACCGAAAATACAGCATTGCCTTGAGAGAAACCGACTCTTTTGTCTATAGCGTGCAATTCGCTGACACGCTTAGCAGAAGCTAGTGCAATAAGAAAGAGTGCCTTCTTAGTCAAGTTCCCTGAGTGAAGCCGACTTCAAAGGCTCAAACGGTGGCCCCATGAGGAACTTAAGCACCACATCTAAGTTCCAAGCCACTGTATCTTGCGGGAGCTTAGTGGTTTCGAAAGACCTAATGAGGTCCGACAGATCTGAATTGGAGGAAATATCCAAACCTCGATGTCGAAAAACCGAAGAGAGCATGGCTCTATATCCTCTGATAGTCGAAGGAGCCAGTTCATAGAGTTCCTAAGAAATAGAAGAAAATCTGCTATTTCTGTTAAAGAGGTCGCAGAAGTAGAGACTTTAGCACTTCTACACCACTCTCTGAAGATTCTCCACTTCCCTTGATAGAGTTTGTTAGAAGACTCTCTCCTACACGAGCGTAGCTTCTGCAGCTCTTCTTGAAAAACCTTTCGCTCTGACAAGATTCCGGACAGTCTGAACCCAGTCAGAGCTAGAGCGGACAAGTTTTGGTGGAACCTCTTGAAGTAGGTTGTTTGAGAAGCCACTTCTCTGGAGGAAGAAGTCTGGGGAAGTCTACTAACAACTGGAGAAGGTCCGGGAACCACTCTTTCCTGGGCCAAAAGGGAGCGATTAACGTTAGCGTTACATGCTGTGCGACATGAACTTGTTCAGCACTCTCTTATTAGACCGAACGGAGGGAATGCATAAGCTTCCAGACCCGACCAATCCAACAGCATTGCGTCCACCGACCAAGCTAGAGGATCTGGGACTGGAGAACAAAAGAGAGGAAGACGGTTGTTCCTCGATGTCGCGAACAGGTCTATTGACGGTCGTCCCCAAAGGCGCCAAAGTTTCTGACAAATCTTGTTGTCCAAAGTCCACTCCAGAGGTAACACTTGCTGTTGACGACTTAACTCGTCCGCCAGGACGTTCATCTTTCCCGGAACAAATCTCGGGACTAGCTGAACCTTCGCTACGTTTGACCACAGGAGGAGATCCTTGGCTACTTCGTACAGAGAGAAAGACTGAGTCCCCCCTGTTTCCGCACGTACGAGAGAGCCGTGGAGTTGTCGGAATGCACTGCCACTACTCGGCCTTCTACTAAGCTCCGAAACTGTCTGAGCCCTAAGAAAATTGCTAAACAGTTCCTTTACATTTATGTGGAACTACTTATCCTTCTCCGACCAAGCTCCTGAAGTCCGTTGATTTCCCAGTAGGGCTCCCCAACCTGTGTCCGATGCGTCGGAAAAGAACTGTAGTTCGGGAGGATGGGTCGTAAATCTAACCCTTCTTCCAACCTTGCTCGAGAGAGCCACCACCTTAGGTCCTCTTTTATTTTGTTTGATCTGTGACAGGAAAGGTATCGCAGTCTGTTGTGCTCTTCCAATGCAACCAAGAGGCTCTCAGGAAAAACTGCAGAGGTCTCATGTGCAGTCTTCCCAACGTCACAAATTTTCTCCACTGACGTCAATTTGCCCAGGAGCCTCATCCACTGATTGGCAGAACTTACCTTTTTGTCCAAGAACTCCTGAACTGTCTCCAGACAGCCTTGAACCCTCTTCGGGGACAGAAAAGCCCGAAAAACTTGAGCATTCAGAATCATCCCCCAAATAAAGGATGCTCTGAGATGGAACCAACTGGGACTTCTGTTTGTTGACCAGAATTCCTAACTTTCTGGCAAGATCCAGAGTTGTTCCAAGGTCCTTCATGCACCGACTCTCTGATTCCGACCGGAGAAGCCAATCGTCCAGATAGAGGGAGATTCTTACTCCTAATATGTGTAGCCAGCTTCCTATCGGGGATAGAACCCTGGTGAAAACTTGAGGAGCGGTCGCTAGTCCGAAGCAAAGCGCCCGAAACTGAAACCACCTTGCCTTCGAACATGAACCTCAGGTACTTCCGAGATTCGCGATGTATCGGAATGTGAAAATAAGCGTCTTGCATGTCCAGAGAGACCATCCAATCCCCCTGTCTGATGGACTCCAGAACCGACCGAGTGGTCTCCATATGAAATTTTGTTTTCTGGACATGCAAGTTCAGGGCGCTCACATCCAAAACCGGCCTCCAGCCCCCTGATGACTTGGGAACTACAAAAGGCGATTGTAAAAAGCCTGGAGGAAAATCCCCTTCTATCTGTTCTATCGCTTCTTTGAGAACAAGCGCTTCCACTTCTGCGGCTAGCGCCAGAAATTTGTCTGAGCCCGGAGAGTATGCCTGGAATGGAATTGGCACAGGTGAGAGCGAGGGAGGTGAAACGAGAGGAATGACGATAGCCGAACTTGAGTACTTGAACTACCCGCAAGGCTTCTGCTCCTCTGTTTTCCCATTCCTCCCAAAACAGAGCCAGCCTGGCTCCCACTGGTGCATGAAGAACCGAGCTTTCATTGGAAGGTTTGTTAACTTGGCCGAGGCTTAGAACTGAGGTCGCAAATTCGATTCGGCCGAAAGAAGCGCTTGGTTTTCTCCCTCGAAAAGGCGCTTGGGCCAGAGGAGAAACCGAAGGAACAGTCTCCACAGGAGCTTTAGGTCTCTTAGTAGACTGTGCCAGTAAATCCGAAGTAGATTTCTTATCTAGCGCAGACGAAATTGACAACACTACATCGTCTGGAAAGAGGTTATCTTTCACAAAAGGAGCAAACAAGAGAGCAGACTTCTGTTGGGACGTAACCCTTTTAGAAGCAAAGGAGCACCAAAGTTGCCTCTTCTTAAGGGTACCAAAGGCGATGAGCGAAGCTAACTCATCACATCCATCCCTAATGGATTTGTCCGCACAGGACAGAACACCAATCCAATCCTCCGCTAACTCCTGGGAAAGAGAAGGACAGTCTTCGATCTTGGCCGCTAAAGCGCCAATAGTCCAATCAAGGAAGCTAAAGACTTCCAAAAGTTTAAATTGATTCTTTACAAAACGTGGTCCAACTCAGGCGCTGTAAAGAAAACTTTCGCTGCGGCGAAAGCAGATCTTCTAGAGGAGTCGATTAAACTGGAGAAGTCTCCCTGGGAGGAGGCAGAAACTCCCAGAGAAGGAGCTTCCCCAGTTACATAAAACCTATACCTCTTACGAAGCAACTTAGAGGGAGGGTAAGCAAAAAGAGCCTTCCCTAAGTCTCTTTTATAGACATCCATTTCTCCGTCTCTTTCAACGAATGTCTAACCGCTTTAGATAGAACAAGTTTTGGGAGGAGAGGGTCTGAAGTTTTCCTCCTCATCAAAAAAGTCGAAGTTGGGGAGCGCGGAGCCGCTTTCTCAAAATAATCTGGATAAGATACCAGAAGAAATCTAAGGAGACGTGAATAACACGAGAGGTGATGTGAATCCTCCTCCTCTACTTCTTCTTCATTCTCCGATACCGCCGAAGAAGTAGACGGAACTACAACCGGATCTGAAGGTTTCGAAACCACCCTTGGACTCATTCATCCAGTTGGTTAACATCTCTAACTGCTTGCGCAAAGGCGCCAGAGACGAATCAAAAACAGTTAACGTAGGCTTGGAAGAGCCTAAATGTTCAGCAGGAGGCGGAAAAACTACTTGCGCCTCGCTCGGAGCCGCCGAAATTCGAGGCGAAACAGGTGCATCAGGCGTAACAGACGAAAAAGCGCCTAAAGAAACACCCTTAGAACTGCTAGCTACAGCGCTAAAACCACAATCTCTACTAGTAGATGGAGCCGAAAAAGGCACAGATTGAGGCGACGAACGAGCCGCTAACGGCCGAGGCGCAACCCTACTCTCAGGCTCCTTATACCGCTTGACTGGAGGAGGCGAAGAATTTCGGTCCGCCGTGAACGCCTCTTTAAAGGGTACGCGAAACGGGCGAATCTCGCCAAGAGCGCCGTGCGACCGGAGACGAATCGCTTGAATCATTTGAAAGGCGTCTGACCGCAACACCTTTCCAACGCTTAACCGAGCCCTGTTGAGGCGCAACAGGCTCAACAAGAGAGGCGCCTGTCTGTGGGCTAAATCCCGATCGACTCCCTTGGACTTCCGGTTATGTCTTCTCCCGCCCGGTGCGGGGGAGCTGGACAGTGACCTTTGTCTAGGAGACGTGTCAGGACAGACAGACGCACCCTCAACTACACTCTTACCTGAGGCCGCTTTCTCAAAAACGTCTTAACTGAATTACCAAGTTGCAAAACAAAAACCGTATTCGCTAGTACCGAAAATTTTCTGATCTAACCTCGATTCCAGACTGGCAATGGTGTCGGAAGAAACTACCACGGGAAGCCGGAGAAGTGGGATTAGTAGGAGGAATAGGAGGTGTAGTTAAAGGAGACATAACAATTTGAGGAGAAACAGAAGGAACAGATGCATCGCAAGACGAAGCAGAGCTAAGTCTACTTTCCCTAAGCGCTGCTTTTCTAATTCTGTCTTTAGCTAATTTCTCCGAGTATGAACTAAAAAACTTCCATTGAGAATCAGTCCAATCACTACACTCGTTACAATGTTCGATCTGCTGAACAAACCTGTCCCCTACACTTAACACATTTAGTGTGAGAATCATACTCTAGCTTGGATAATCTAGTTTTACATCCTGAGATGCAAAACCTAACTCCCGACGGACTAGAATCCGACATGGCAACGCCTACAAATAAAAAGCAAAATAACAACAACGCCAAAAAAGAGTACTTCACAATTCCGAAGATCAAATCCACAAGAAAAAAAGCGAAGCAAAGTTATCCAACCGCACCGACCACCGATGTTCACCGGACGCCGGCAGGAAAAAGAATTGGATTCACCTGGGCAGTTGTACCGGTTCTCCCGCGAGTGGAGGGAGATGACGTCAATCACCACCAGTGTTGGCGACGCCGACGCGCTAAATTTGAATTTAGTATCCTGCCGCTCGTGGAAATCACGGCTCTATAATTGTTCGGTAAGACACTACAATAAAAATCCAAGTTACGAAAGCCAATACGAAAAATTTACTGCTCTACATACGAAAAGTTTTTTCAAGATACGAAAGGTTGTTGCTATAAAGTCCCGAGATTCACCCAGACCACCGAGAACAATTTTAAAACTCCCGCGCCGCCAACTGAGTAAACTCGCCACCATCCTCCCGCGTTTCCCATTGGTTCCTGATGCGAGCACCCAATAAGGTCCTGCTCTCCTATTGGTCAGCATCTACCCTTGTGCTTTAAGTATTCTATTGGTAAAAGGTTGCTGTAAATTGAAAAACTTAGTATTCATGCAATACATTTAATAAAAAAAAAACATTAGGTAAAGATAGAATAAAAGAATAGAAATGAATGGTTATTGATACTGTTTGGTAGTTTCGTAGTTGAAGAGAGATAATGTAAAAATTTATGGCTTACTGTGTAAAAGTGATTTGCTTGGCGATCGTCGATACTCGTAAGTGCTGGATGTAAACAGAATGTTTGGAAGCTTTTTTTGTTGTTTATTATAGTTAATGGTTACTTAATAATCATTTGAAATGAGTACATGCAATACATTTAATAAAAAAATTGTGAATTAGATATCATAAAATATAAAATAAAAATAAATCAGACTGCCAACAAATATGCATTTTTTAGAATTCTTCTTCTGTTTTATTATTACATTACGTATACGTATGTTTCTTATAGCTGTCAGTAACTCCGGTATCTCCGTTAGGTAAAGATAGAATAAAGAATAGAAATGAATGGTTATTATACTGTTTGGTGGTTTCATTAGTTGAAGAGATATAATAATGACAATTTATGGCCTTACTGTGTGCTAGGAAAAATGATTGCTTGGCGCTCGTTTTCCATACTCGTAAGACGGGTAAGAGCTGAATGTAAACAATCAATTGGAAGGTTTGTTTTTTGTTTGTTTGTGTTATTATAGTTAATGATTAATTAATAATTATTTGAAATGAGTACATACTGATTATTTATACATTTTATTGGCATATTCTAAGCTTTTAGCTCTTAGGTTTAGATGTCAGAATCATAGACTAGGCTACAGTAGCAACCGCTAACATAGGCTAGGCTTATTGCTAAGGGACATATGCTAAAGTCCTAATATATGCAGTAAAAATGGGGTTGAACATTATATGCAGTTGAATATTACTCAAGTATGTACAGTATTTTGCCTTTTTGGAGTCATATTTCTTCCATCGTAACCCTAGAACATGTGTTTTAGGCCTGGAAATATAATTTACTGGGGTGTTTTTGGAGGGCTTGGAACGGATTAGCCATTTTACATGTAAAATGTGTTCCAAGATACGAAAAACTCTTGATACGAAGGCCGTCTCGGAACGGATTAATTTCGTATCTCGAGGTACCACTGTATAAATTAATTTCCCCCAGCTTGATAATTGAATTTCACATTTTTAATTTTCTGAAAATTTTGTCAACGATAGTTTTCCTCTGTTAAAAGTACCTGGACCTGCTAGCTAAAAATTCTCAGTAGGTTATCAGTTTTCCTTTGAAAATAATATTTTTTCACCCATTTTTTGTTAGTGTAACTGTTGGATGAATTTATCATTTACTGATGATTCAAATGCATTTATTCCGACTGCTTTTTGCTAAATGTGATTTGCTTCTTTGGTAAGCTAGTGTTACAATACATTATTGTTTTTGATTACCACTCATTCTTTTGTGTCATTCTTATTTATTAATAAGCTAAGTTTATCAGTTATGTAATTTCTTGTTATGGTGTGCTTTTATACAGTATACCATACTGTTTATTGTGTGCCATTTCAGTACCATTGTTTATGTATTAATGTGTTAAAGCTTAACTGGTTAATATATGGTAATTTATCCTCGTCTCTTGAGGGATTGAGGGAGATGTCCACCAGCGTTGAGATCCGTATGGTGTCATCTACACCAGCCCTGCCTCTCTATCCAAGGAACTGCCTGTTACCCCTATGAAGGATAGATTAACAGATACACACCAGTCACTGGGACAACACAAGATTCAGTAGCTTAAGTGGTTGACTGTATTTTCAATTACCCTCCACACACTATTATTACCCATACATTGAAGATCCTAAGACAGTGCTGTACAACACTCAAACCTAAAGTAGTTCTGCTCCCTTCAATGGCTTTGTTCAACTGAGGAGACCTGACACTTGAGTGAGAATGTTCAGAGAGAGAAAAAAACTGTTCAACTGAGGAGACCTGATACTAGACTGAGGAAGTTCAGAAAAAAAACTTTGTTCAACTGAGAAGACCTGACACTGGAGTGAGGATGTTCAGGAGGGAAAAAAAAAACTATTACACACACAAAGTAGAGCAGAGAGCGATGAATCTGGCAGATTTACCTCCCTGCCTAAAAGCTCAAAATGTTGTTACCATACTCTTCTTCACGTCCCCAGACTTGAACTAAGCAAAGTTACTTGAGCAGCCACCACAGGTCCCAAAAGGGGTCCAGGGACTTATGGGCAACATCCCTCAGGTAAAGTTTGTCTGGCACTGGGAGACACCTGCCCTCATTACTTGACAAACAGAAATTCACCTTAGAGGCAAGTGCCAGTCCATGTCCCTGACTTCAAGGGCTCTAGAATGAGTAAAACAACTGGCATCCTCACTTGAGAAGTCATATGCATATATGATATCCTCACAAAATCAGTGTGTGTTCCTACACACCTCCTTATGCTTCCTTGTATTGATGGAAAGGGGTTGATAATCTAAACAGTGAGTGCAGATCGCTTTCATACAGCATCAAGCAGTTTGCACTTGACATAAAAGCATCTTGTCTGGGTCACCACCAACCAAGTCTGAGGGCTTCAAGTATCTCCTCAGGAACTGACAGGTTCTAAGTCTTCACCACAGACTCAGGATCAAAGGAGAAACTTAACCCACCCCTCCAAGAGCTGGACTAGATAGAATAGGCCATAAATCCATTATGTCCTTTGCTAAGGATAAAACTAGTAAACAGACATGAACATGGATAACTTCACTGAAGAAGAGAGATCTGTTAAAAAACCTTGCTCAAGGCTGAGTAATAGCCTTTTACCACAAAGACTAAGATGAATTTGTCTTGCTCGCCCAAAGTATACAAGGAAGCCAGAGATCTGCAAAACAGACTCTCACCAGAGAGAGATTGTTTCTACAATACCAACCACAGAAGATAACCTACTCCCTTTGGTACATGTTCGAAGCAGAACAACACAGATGCCCAGACAACTCCCTCACAGTCTTGCTAAACAACCTCTCTCTTGCAGTATATGCAGGATAGGGGAACTAAGCAAGCTTGATGAGGCCTGACTCAGCCCAACCAATCAACAGAGGTGTTCAAGAGCTCCTGCTTCCCAAAGACTAAGAAGAACTGCATACTCAAAGTCCAATGGGACTTCTTGTGAGAGACTTCCTTGGAATTCCTCTTCTACCTGCCTGCAGGGGTAGTGTCAAGTTAATTAAAAATGAGGACGAGGAAGATCATGAGGATGACTATCATAAATATTTCTTCCCTTTCTTGGCTCAAGTCTAGCCCATTTCCAACATCAGAGGACTTGTGAAGGATGGTAAAGTCATCACTGACCCTGAAGCTACAGAAACTGGAAGACCCACTAATGCATGAAGCACAACCACTACAGGAGGATCCCCCTCCCTTAGCAGACCATTGAAGCAGCAGAACCTTCCTTCTCAGTGGCTGCCAGGTGGTCTAAGAATAGTGTGAAAGGACTTCTTAAGACACTGAGTGAAAGCCACATCTTTTACATCTACTCAGTCAACAACAGCTGTATAGCAGGAACAACAGAGGGATAGGTACAACAGGAGCAGTGAGAAAGGAACATGTCAAATTCGTGTTACCTAGGGCATGTTCCCCCCCTATTCCTGTGAGGTTGGCAAATGCTTCTTCTCCTCCCCCTTACTCTTCTCACTGACCTCACAAGGGGAAATAGGGGTTTGCAATTTACACCAGCATAAAAAAGGATCAATAATTACTAGTTATATGAAGCCCTCACATGAATGCTCATACCCCTTGTAATGACTTTGGTCTTGTTTTCTCTAACTTGTGATGTACAAAACCAAGAAACTGTAACTTACTAAAGCACAAATACTCAGGAAAAGTTCAACAGGCAACAGAGGATCACAACAACTTCCACTAACAAATGACCAAAGAAAAAGTTTCATAATGGCAAGTAAGTTAGAACAATTGTCCCATTCACCCCTCTAACCACCAGTTAACTACCTCGTTACCAAGTTCAACAACCATCCCCAGCTTCTGCTGATGGATACTCCTGTACTAAAGATTCTGGTTTATATTTCAATAGGAACCAACATAATTAGTGGTGCTTACATAATAAATTTAAAAAACTTCCTTTTGAGGTGTAGACCTGTTGGCCATCTTTTTTTTCTCTCTTTTATGAAGTTGAGCTGAGAAACAAGAATATAACCAGCAGCCAGGCCTAAAAGTGATAATTTTTTTATCTTGATGCCGTGCGCTTAGGCTAGCGCTAGAATCGTATTACACCATGCTTCTGTGGAATAAAATAGAATATGGAATTTAGGCCGAAAGGGAAATTAAGAGAAACTTTTACAAAGTTATAACAGGAGGAAAACCTTGTAGCTACACAATGAAACAACTGTCAGTTAGAAGAGGTTGGAAAGTAAGGGGGAAAAAAGAATATGAACGGTGGTAAATAAACAAGTTTTTGGAAAAACCTACAGGAACCAAAACGGTACATCTAGCTAATAACTCCGTGGCAGGAATTTCTTTGGAATTTGCAGTTTCCTATAGTATTTCAGTTGCTTATTAACAATCTAATGTTACTTTTGGGGGTCTACTGTAATTAACTTGTAATTAACCTTCAAACTCTATCCTACAGTAAGGGGGACCTGTTGGGAATGCAGGGTTTTGGGTGGGGGAGACCACAGGAGAATTATTACCCCAGAACTATCCTACAGTAAGGGGGATTGATGGGGAAAGTAGGGTTATGGGTGGGGTAAATCACCTGGGAGAAGGTTGTAGCATGTTATTGTGTTATTTGTTCTATATGATGGTTGGAACATGAAATACAAGCAAAAATAGACAACGAATAAATTTCAGCTACTACTACTATACCGAATGCTACAGCACAGGCCACATTGTTTACTTAGGGGAGCTTTTGGTTCACACACAGGGACTCCTACAAGTGAGGGAAATAGTGAGGGGTTTTTTTTTAGGGAGGATAGGACCGATGAACACATATCCCAAACCAATTATGTTGCAACCTCATGTAACCCCCGTGGCAAGCGTGCAGTGCAATATTGCCTCCTGCCAGTACAACCCTTCTTGCCAAGAATCTTTAAAATTGCGGATAAGGCGCAAAGTGCCGTTCTGCCACTCCCTTGAACATTGCTAACCTCCTGCAAACTGTGTGGTGAGAAGGCGCAAAGTGCCGTTCTGCCACTCCCTTGAACATTGCTAACCTCCTGCAAACTGTGTGGTGAGAGCCTGCAGCATAATATTACCTCTTGCCTGTACAACCCTTCTCGCCAAGAATCGAAGAACTGTTCCGCCATCCCCATCTAAACACTGCTAAACCTCATGTTACCCCTGTGTGGTGAGTGCACGCAGCACAATATTACCTCTTGTCAGTACAACCTTTCTTGCCAAGAAACTTTAAAATTTTAGACAAGGCGCAAAGCGCTGTTCCGCCACCCCCTTCAACAACCCCCCCTTCCATTCTTTCGACCAATCACAGGCCTGGTCACCCACACAGTACAGCTAAGCCAATTTCATTTTTTATTATTTAAGTAGCCGCAGGTGTGTTAATTAATGTGATTTCAGTTTATATCACTGCAGTAATTACATCAAAATATTTGCATTATATCGCCTTATACAATTTTTCATTGAGAACATTGGGTTTTTACCTACCCCACATGAGGAACGAATGAAGACGCGTGTGTTCACTGCTTAGGGTAAGTGCTTTTGTGATTTACAGTCATTGTTCAAACATTATTTTAGGTGAGGTCATTTTAAGTAATGTTCCCACACACCTGCTTTTACCTTGGAAATTGATTTTTCCTGCAGTTTTAGTGCTTTTGATGCAGTAGTCCTTATTAATCAATTGTTATTTACATCTAGGTCTCTCTACCTAACACCCCCACCCCTTCTTTACCGACCATACCTTCTATACGGGCTCCTGCCCTGACTACCTCACCTTCCCTCAGCCGCTCCCTTCTGTGGAACAGATGGCTCCCCGAGGGTTTGCCTATCCATTGCGCTTTACCAGAACACAAACATGGCTGCTTTGTTTCAGTGTTCTCCCCCACCCAAACCCCAAATTCCTTAAGTCCCCTATCCTTGTTGGGTAGAGATGGGAGGTAAATAACAGTCAACCCCCCAAAAGATTAATACTGCTTCTTCATCAAGAACACTAAAACTGTAGGAAAAATCAATTTCCAAGGTAAAAGGAGGCACAGAATCATTAGCTAGAAATACCAATAAAACTCCACACAGCTTATGACAACCTGTTTTGCATACCCTACACCTAATTTACGATATCTACAAGACTTTACAGAGCGATTATACTGTAAATATACCTATTTAGTATACTAAGCTAGGCTTAAAGTTGGGTAGAACACACTTGAAGAAGCTACACACCTTAGACACCTATGATGTAAGCAGCTAGAAGTGACCATAAATAAGAATCGAGGTAGGGTAAAAAACCGCATGGTACAGGGGTGGACCATGTACGATCAATGTGTACAACCCCAAGAAAAGTACATTATAACGCGTCCTGACACCGGAGTAGAGGTAGTAACTCCGTCTCTCACCAACAACAAGTCGCGACTGATGCCCATCTCCGATGTCAGGACGCGTTATAATGTACTTTTTTTTGGGTTGTTCACGCTGATCGTACATGGTCCACCCCTGTACCATGCGGTTTTTTACCCTAATAGCCTAACTACATATCAGTTTCATGGGATATAGGGTAAATGACCGAAACATAGCCACCTTCCTGAAAAAGTACTTTAATTCGCTGCCATGAGCATCAGTCAAAGGGTTGTAGCCCATCCAGGCAGCACAGAGACCTCAGCGCTCCTCTCAAAGTATTTTCTCCTAAATTACGAAACAATGGCATAATTCAAGTGCTTTATCAGGGAGTGGCCACTTTCCGAGAGGTGGCTGCTATGTTGCTGGTCAATCGTTTACCCCACCTTGGTAGTTTATATACTATGGGATGGGGGTTAGTGTCACCTAAGGCTGTGTGAATTTATTTAAAAAATCATCTACTTAAGGTAAACAACCGAGTGGACTAGCTGCAGCCACCTTAACTGCGTTCGGACCCACCTTCACAAAAAGTACTCTAACACTTCCTGAAACCTGAGATGGGCGCCAGTAATGAGTAATAGGGTAAATAACCGCATGGTACAGGGGTGGACCATGTACGATCAATGTGTACAACCCCAAAAAAAGTACATTATAACGTGTCCTGACATCGGAGATGGGCATCAGTCGCGACTTGTTGTTGGTGAGAAACGGAGCTAAAGACCTCTACTCCGGTGTCAGGACGCGTTATAATGTACTTTTCTTGGGGTTGTACACATTGATCGTACATGGTCCACCCCTATACCATGCGGTTTTTTACCCTAGCTAGCTAGTTTGTCGGAGCAACACCTCGAGACATGAGACGCGTGACTGGCGCCCATCTCCAGTGTCAGGAAGTGTTAGGTAAATACTTTTTCTGAAGGTGGGTCTGAACACTTAAAGGGGCCGCAGCTACTATAGTCCACTCGGTTGTTTACCCTAGTAGCCTTCATTACATTGTGTAGCCATATCTGAAATGATTTACGTAATTACCAAAATGAGCCTTAATGGTAGGAGATCATCCTACCTGACATGGTTTGCAAAGTACCTAAATACTGTAGTAGTAAAATCCTACCCTAGGCTACATTGTAAACAGACCTCGCGAGGAAATATAAAGCACAAGCTTGGTGGTATAATGTAGGGTAAACAACCGAGTGAACTACTAGGCTAGGTAGTTTCGTCCACCTTAACCGTGTTCAGACCTACCTTCCAGAAAAAGTACTTTGACACGTCCTGACACCGGAGATGGGCACCATTCACGAGTCTCGAGGTGTTGCTCCCACGACCTACGTATGACTGGTGCCCATCCCCGGTGTCAGGACGTGTCAAAAGTACTTTTTCTGAAGGTGGGTCCGAATGCGGTTGGGGTGGCCGCAGCTACGGTCCACTCGGTTGTTTACCCTAAAGACCTGCACATTAATGCAAGCATATCATGACCCAAGCGGCGATATTTTCAACACTTTTTACGCTTCTGTCATTATTGTAAAGTTTCATAGGAGGGCTTAGACAACTCTGCCGCCTCCTCCTCCTCCTCCTCACAGCTGTTAGCCAGCCCGCACTCGACACCTACGCAATTTCCACCTGTCAATAATTTGTAAACAAACCTCCTCACACGGCCTCCGAAGCTTAATTTTGGGCTTGTGATCACTCAAATTGCATTCTAGGACCAAAGTCGCACTGTGTCACTACCTTGCGCACGGAATAGTGGCCAAAGATGGAAATTACAGGTTTAAAGTAAGGAAATATACCTTTAGTTTTCAACGACTCAATGTTACCAGATGCGACGGAATCCTCGGGTCGTGCTGTCACATGGGACAACATTCCGAATGCAAGCGCCCCAAAGGAAGCGTTTGTTGATACGTGTAATGGACACTTCTTCCAAATCATTTTTATATTTTATACCGTCCCATTATCTTAAACATAAAACTATTATATTAAGATATAAAATTCTTATTTATCAATTTATATGATAAAATATCCATAATTTTAAGATTTTTATACTAAACTTTTCTCTTACTTACTATTTTTTAAAAATAAACGCTTCCTTAGCTACGTTTGACACTTCAGAGCCAATCTTACGAGTCACAACAATGAAGACATAAACCCTTGTCAAAACAAAGACTTATTACTTACGTAATCCTATGAACGATTCATATTTTACTGAACTCCATGAATACACTTTGACGTCTTTTATCAGATTAACCGTCTTGGCCACGCTTAATATCGTTCGCGTTCAAATGACAGTCATAAATTTGGTATGGTAATACTTTAAGATAATCGAGGGCTGCGCAAAACGTTTTTATCATCTGAGCACCAAAGGGTATAAATGTTTTCGGGAAACATTTAGTCATGATTATGAATGAGTTCCAACTGTGATGTGCTTTCATGCCGAAAAATAAGGAAATATAATGACTTTACCTGGCACAGTCATAACAGTCTTGTTACAAAGTTGACCTATTCAGGAAATAAACACAGATTTACTTATGACATATGCTGTAGATATATACATACAACGAGCTACAAATGTCCTTTAATATCTAATTCGCTCTACCTCAAAATTAATATATTTTCATATATGTTAAACGAAGGGGAATTTTTTAGTCGATAAGAAATTTGTCGGCTCACGGGCGTGAACCATCGAACCCAACAAATTCAGGACGAACAGTGAAGCGAGGTAGGGAGATTATATTTTAAAGGACATTAATTTGTCGCTCGATATACATACATACATACATACATACATACATACATACATACATACATACATACATACATACATACATACATACATACATACATACATACATACATGTGTGCAACTTATTTAGCGTGTGGAAAGAGCGGTCTTGATACAAAGATAATTATAAAATTAGTACTTCAAAATAAAGCATCCTTCATTCAGTTATGACTAACGTTTTCGGAGTACTGTCTCCATTATCAGGTCTGACAACAATAATACATTAAGAAAAATTTAAGAAATCATAAACGATCACTTAATGTTATTAAAAAAATTATATAAAAACTGATAATGTACAAGTTTAATAAAGAGAAACAAAGCAATGTATTATGTTCGTTAAAACAAATACCTGCAACATGATTGCATACACATAGATAGGCTGCACTGAAAATGAAAAACATATAGCAACTCCGTGGACCTCTAGTTGGGAATTATCAAATTTAAATAGACTTTTTTCGCTTTGTTGTCCTCATTAACATTTTATTTTTACTAACATCAATGCATTCTGTAACTTGTGTCTTTGCAAAAAAAAAAAAAAAAAAAAAATTTAATAAAATAAAAAATAAAGAAAAAGGCTTGCTCATAGACTTACAGGTAGCAACAATACTAGTCAGCTTTTACCTCAACACTCAATTGTTTCATCCCTTGATTAAGGAGGACTTTATGGATATCACATCACAACTCTTCAAGACTTTCAAGTACAAGTTACCTTGTTCAGTAACCAGATACATCTAGATAAATCACTGGATTCGAGACAAATTCTCTGAATAACGCGCTGTAAACTTCTGGAAATAACTACGAGACAAAGGTTGGTGGTCTACAGAAACTGTTGGAATTAGGGCGCATACCTATCCTTTCCCTTTTTCGTAGAATAGGCTAATTGTTCCTGAGAATCTCTAAATCTTCAGTTAACGTGTTATATTCTTCCGTCGGAAAAATTAAATGTCTCTTAATTATAATTCAGATAAATAGTAGTTTTGCTATAAGCCTGTTTGTTCTAACAGATCTTCCTAGATGTTCAAACCATCGTACTACGCCACTTGGCACTTTGTTTTTCTTGATACGTTTTGTTTCATCGTACTATATTGTTCTTAGATACCAAATCCACGTTGCATGGAATTCTAAATGCTTAAATGTAGTATTTTTGTGTGGTTAAAAAAAGTTCTTGTCCCTCTTGGTGCATTGTCTAATACACAAAAAAAAAAAAAAAAAAAAAAAAAACTGCACTTTGATTTTTTAACCACATTCCTCATTACATATATTTCTTAAAAAAAAAGTTCAGGGAAGCGTGCATGTACACTCTTTGAAAATCAGTTTTCAAGAGTACAATGCCTTCATTTTTCAGGGTGGAAATTTTTCATTCCTTACTGTTAACCAGGGCCGTACCTAGAGGTTTTTTTTATTGGGGGAGGTTCGATTTTCCCAAAAAAAGGACCTTTTCTACTCTAAATGTCATTGCATGTAAAGGTATGTACAAGATGAAATACTTGAAAATGTTATTTTAGTTATATTAAGAAGAAAAATTGGGTATGCGGTCTATGCCCTTCTACCCCTTTAGATGGCTAACAGAATTTTACTTATAAGTTAAAAGTTTGCATTGAAATTCAAGAATATTTCTTCAGTTTTATTGATTGATTCATTTATTATGTTAACGATAACATCCAAATTACTTTGTTGTTATGTTATATACTTTAACTTAACAAACAAAAAAATCATTTATTACTTTGTAAATACAGTTCAATGAGGAGTATACCCAAATAAGCCACAGATCCTACTTTGCACCACCAACCTTTACAAAACGTTGCCTTTTCTAGGCTGAAGTAGAAAAGGCTTACGCTTTTACACACTATACCTCTCTCCATCTGGCGATAATTGGAATATGATAGTTACCTATTTTCATCAGCATTGTAGGGGTATAGGCTACAATTTCTTTAAATTTGCCTTGGAGATATATAGTACAAATTAATAAACCTGGTCTAATACATTAGGTGTTTATTGTCTGATTTGTAAATTCTTCTTTCGTTCTCTCCCTAGCTAGGCCTAGGCAGGTTGGAGGCGATGATGGTTCTGCCGGTCATCTACCCTCGTACTCACTCGATGAATTCATTAGGTCAGAGGCCCCCGTGGGTCTCTTCCCTACGAATTGAGTTCATCTTCGGCCTATGAAGTTCGAAGGCTGTTGCCGCTTCTCCCATACTGACTGTGGAATGTTAACCAAACGTTTATTCAACCAATTCATACAGGTCTGCGTCTCGCTAGAGGTGGGACAATCACCAACCTCTGCTGACTCTTCTAAGGGGCCCCATTCACGCACCGGTACTACCTGCAGGTCTCCGGTTTAGGGCGGAGCTTCAGTGGCCGGACGACCAAAATTGTACCCATACATTACGCAGGCGGCCTGGGTGAAATCAGGTTAGTCTACTCTCGGCCAGCAATGGGAAAGGTGTTATCAGAGATGTAGCTGCAGATTCTATCTCTTTGAATTGTAGCTTACGAGAAACGTAAGCAGCCGAGAAGGAGGAAAAGGGTTTGGATGAAGGAATGGCTAGCAAAAAGAAAAGTACTATCACATTTAGTATGGGAGCCTCATGATTTCTTTAACCATCTACGAATGGATGACTACATTTCGCAAGCTTCTAGACCTTGTGGCACCACATATACAGAGGAAAGACACTTGCAGGAGATCTGCTATATCACCAAGGGATAGACTTGCTGCAACTCTCCGGTATTTAGCAACAGGAAGGTCTTACGAAGACCTGAAATTCAGCGTAGCAGTATCACCACAAGCTTTGGGACGCATAATTCCAGAAACTTGCGAAGTCATATGGAAGGTATTAAGGAAAGAATATATGAAGGTAATGTATAATGTTTATTTTTTATATACATAAAGGTCACATATGAAGCTGAAAACAATATTACAAAATACTGCGCATAATTATACACCCTATAATTATAGTATATTAATTTATATCATTATTAGCTGTGTATCCTCACATACATTACGTTTTTAGGTTACCCTAAGCACCCCATGAGAAAACAGGATGTGCAGAAGCTTAGTATTATATGCTTCCTATTTTTATTCTTATTAAATGATGCCAGCATTTGTATTAAACATTAATATAATGTTCAACCATAAGAATTGCAATATACTCTTTGCTATGGCAAAGTAAGAAATACTAAATGGAATGTTCTAATAACGCAAGACAAAACAACAGGGCTATAATAGTAGCCTGCATTGTAACTCTCCTCTTTGTTTTTGTCAATGGGCAATGAATCTCCAAACAATAAATGTTTGGTCCATTATATATATATAGCACTCATGACCCTACTATCATACCTAAGATGTCCAAATTCTGCGTCATATAGAACATCATATATTAATTTTTGATCAAATTTTCGTTGTTCTAGAGCTTCTAGAGCTCTATAGAATAGTTTGATGATTCCAAGAAAAGGCTGCAAAAATGCCTCACGAGCGTGAAACGTTTCAATTTAATATTTAAAGGTGTTTACATACCTCTTCAATATCTGATGATGATGTTCTTGGTCACGAAGGAATAAAAGCTGGTCGTAGTACCATATACTTGGACGATAGACCTCATCTGCAGCTGCCCTAGACTTCTTTGAATTTTCAACCTTTTTCCATTTCTTTCCTGAAGGAGCTACGCATGTTGTTTATCTTCTTGGTTACCGTGTCACAGGTAGCACTCCCATCCTTCTCTCGAAGTTTCTTCACCAATGTCTCATACACTTCATTTTTCATGTTCCTGTTTGAATAGTCTTTACTCTTAACATTCCATATACATGGATGTTGCTTGTATACATCAATGAATTCGTTCCAAAATCTTTTATCCACCCAATGCATCAATGAATTCGTTCCAAAATCTTTTATCCACCCAGATGTCTGACATAATGCTCGCCTACTAAATGGGTTCTTCTTCTGCGACTTTTAACCATAGACTGAGGATACGCCTGCAGGCCGCGTCGAAGACACCTCACATACATTCAGGCCTGCTCGAACAGGTCTCGAGCTGTCCGGTCGCCTGTGAGTTCGAACCTTAGGAATAAAATCCCGCCATACACGCAACGATACAGTTAAACCACGCCCACAACGTTCTCACCTGAAGGCTGCAGCAACTGAGCGTGAATGGGGGCCCTTACAGCCACGAGGAAAGAGTGAAGCAATGAGATGCCAAGTACCAGTTTGTTTATATATATATATATATATCATATATATATATATATATATATATATATAATGGGGGAGATTCCCGCATTACATTAGGGTAAGCGTGTAGCACGAACGGAAGGCAAACCCAGCCTCTCTCTCTCTCTAAGCAATCTCTCTCTCTCTCTCTCTCTCTCTAGCACAGACACCTCTTTCTCTCCACCTCTTTCTCTCCACTCTAACAGGTAATGAAAATGAGAGAGTCGCATCATAACATTAACATTTATTAACAATGAATAAATAATCAATCAATCAAGTAATCAAGTCTTACAGACCAACTCATAAAACCCCGAAACAGTAAAATGTCTAATAGTAATGGTAGTCACCATTAGTCACCAAAAGGTCTACACCCCTCTGGGAACTCTTTGTCCCCCTCCATTGCCAGTTCTGCCAGAACCGTCTGTTTCAAAGACACAGAACACATCCCGGTAAGTAGCTACACATAAGTTTAGCAACAAAATCTAAAGATCAGATATTCTTAAAAATGTCAAACAGACAACAAGTCGCTCCTTTTGATAAAGTTAATTCTTAACAAACTCACAACCCACCAACCGGACCACTATAAACACAGTTAATAAAAAACTCCCGATGAGCGCCACGGCATCTTGCCTTTCTCGAAGACGCCTCTATCAAAATCCCCCCATAGACTTGCGTATGAAACTATTAAAGGGAAGAGGCGCACACGCACATACGAACACACACTTCGTTAGCGCCTCACGATTGTAGCTGCATCCAGTTTCACAAAGGCACTTTGAGAAGAGTTAATAAACTCAGTACATTGACTTGTCCAACTAAGCATTTTTATCTCACGCCACCTATAGAATACTCATTGTCAGCTTTCTCGGGTCGTCGCTTCTCACTGTTCTCCACATTCCATAGGTCACAGAGAACACATGGACAATATATATTAATCAAAAACCCTAGGCATTTCATATATATATATTATATTATATATATATATATATATATATATATATATATATATATATATATATATATTTATATATATGTATGTATGTATGTGTGTGGTGTGTTTTGAAAAAGGAATAGGCCAATCAAAATGAGATGCCAAGTACCAGTATGATTTGTTTATATATATATATATATATATATATATATATATATATATATATATATTAGGGCTTGTGCCTTGTATGATAAGGCGCCCTATGAGGTAATGTTAGACTTGCGATAATCTTACACTAAGTCGGTTGGTATTGCACTTCCATCTTCAATGGAGTGTTTGGGGGTTTGTAGATCACTTACGAAGTCGGGATTATGACGATGATGTGTTAAACTCATGGTGAGGAGGTTCTTGTAGAAAACACGAAGTATAAAAATAGATATATTCTTCTGAAGTTTTACATGCTGAAGATCAGATATGATTGTACAAGTCTTCTAATAACGATAGCTTGATCGCTTCTGCCAATGATGATGGCTACTTCTGTTCTCTCTACATGATAAAGCTTAGGTAAAGAGATACAGGTCTTCTAATGACGATAGCTAACTCTGTTCTGCTCGTCTACCATCTCTGTTACAAGTTATGAAGGAACAGACAGTAGTTCGAACATATGAACATACATACAAATGACATAGTTTCATACGAACACACAATCAAAATGAGACACGTACAGATCACGTAGGCCGTTTGAATTATAGGTCGGGGTAGTTGTCTCAAGCAGGGAGCTTGGACTGTTTCAAAACAAATGAATGACCACAGATGACGGCATGTCAACTTAGCCTACATACTTATTGTATACGTCATCTTTAGCGTCTCTAGTCTGATCACATTCCTGCAAGCAATCTTTTATATATATGGACTAACATTCCATATTTTTATTATGTAAACACTTATATATATATATAATAATATATATAATCAATATATATATAGATATATATCTATATATGTAGATATATATACATACACACACACACACACACACACATATATATATATTATATATATATATCTATATATATATATATATGTATGTATATATATATATATATATATATATATATCTATATATATATATATATATATATATATTATATATATTATATATATTTATATATAATATATATATATTATGTATGTATGTAGTGTGTGTGTGTGTGTGTTTTGAAAAGGAATAGGCCAATCAAAATCATGAGGAAGGTCAAGTAAAGTAAGAACTTATTGTAAAAAAAAAAGAGAGACAGACAAAGATGAAAAATCAATTGGAACAAAGATAAATAATTGTACTAAGGTCAACTGAAGATAAGATAAGTACGAAAATATTATGAATAACATAAACTCATAAACCACACACGATGCATATACGCACCTGAACTTTGGACCAGGTCATAGTTTTAAAATATGAATTTCAAAATATAATCTGAAGTGCATACAACCATCATTAATACTTGCACCTCCAGTGGGTTTGTTATTTATTGTTTATTTACAGATATTGTGGGAGGTACAGAGTTAAAAAAAAGCACAAATGTACAAAATGTGCTTCTGTATATATACAGTTCTTGTATGATTTTTTTTGTCTGCATACACATATATACACATGTACACACACACACACACCAGTGGCGGATCTAGAGAGCTTTTATTTTGGGGGACACTTGGGACAATCGGTGTCCAATCAGAGGACAGTCATGTAGTACACGGGTTTTATTAAGAAACGTTTCATGTTGTCACCGACACATCATCAATCTGCAATTGAAATTCACACTTGAAATAAACTTAAAAATTACAATGAAAATTAAAATACACTCAGAACGTTAAAATAGAGAATAAGGATAAAACTACCCCTTCATCAAGAAGAAAGAAAGAGGTGAGTGAGTATAAACGGTAAGGTCTGCACACAACGGAAACCTCACGTCAGAGAGAGAGGAGATGACGAGGTGTTGGAGTTTAAACTAGGTAATAGGCGTTTAATAATCAATGACTCAAGGGTAGTTAGGTGGGTGGTTTGCTTTGTGATGCCAACAATAGAGAAATGTTTCATATCAATGGTGATTTTACAACTCTTGGCATGTGTTCTTATATTAGAGAACTCGGAATTAGAGAATCTGGACCCAATTCTGTCACTTAATCCCTAATGGCTGTAATAACGGACTTGTAACAGTCTACGTGAAGAACCAACATAAATACCAAGACATCTTGGGCATTCAGATTTCTAATATATGATATTGGACATTATGAAATTCTGTAATTTGTCCTTGTAATTAAAAAAAAATTAGAGGTGCGTGCTGACAGGTGCTTCGTTAGCAATTTACTCATGATGTTAAAAAGCAGCTCTTTGGGAAACGAGTTATTTACAAAATATTCTAAAAGAAACTCGACTTCAAGGTGTGAGGAGAGCCAATCAGATGTGTACCGAAGGACCCTAAAAACCAAAGTAGATACAGCATCAATCTTAAAATTACGGAAACACGAGTAAAAAAAAAAGTTGTTCTCGAGCCCAGTGAAGGTATACTCTTTCTAAAAACACTTGTGTTGAAATGGTGGTCATCTCTAGTTATTTTTATATCCAAGAAGGCCAGGGTGTCTGTCATCCTTCTCATTTTCCAACGTAAATTTAATTTTAGGGTGGGGCCTCATTTTACGTCATCAAAAAAAAAAAAAAAAAAAAAACAAAAAAAAAAAAAAAAAGTGGCGTTGCCACGGAAATTTAAATAAGGCAAAAGCATCGTCAACTTATCCTCTAAAAAAAAATTGGCTTAAATTTCCCAGGACAATCATTAAGAAAATTCTCCTACAAATGTTCTGTAAAAGAAAAAAAAAAAAAATGGCAACAAAAAAACGTGGTCCCAAAGGAGAACCCATAGCAACTCCCTCCCCCCCCCTCCCCCCGCCTGCAGAAAGAGCTGCCCATTAAAAACAAAGGTGGCATCTTGCACAGCAAGTTCCTAAAACGTTTTAAAAAGTTGCCTATTAAGACCCGGTAACAAATAGTTCTTGGTAGACGTCATCAGAAATTACTTTTTCCTGTTTAAGCTTTCTAAAAAAGCGACTGATCTTGTCTTCTTTTTATAAATTTCAACAAAGTTGAGTTTACCAATTAGTTTAAATTGAGAGCCATCAAACAAAAGAACTTTTAATTTTTTTAAGATAATCAGCCTTGTCCAGAATCACTTTTCCTTTCCCTTTAATGGGTTGACATATCACTAAGTTATCCTTTTTATCTGATCTAAGAATTTCAGCGCCCTCCTTTCTGAAGTAAGGGGTCACCTTCACCCTGAGTTTTCTGTAATTGTCATGTAACAGTGATGACAGTTTCTGCTGAAGAATTGCCATATTCAAACTACCATCATTGATATTCTTAAGCCCATGGAAAACACCTCAAACGGAAAATAAAAGAAGGTAAATTTGGGTCTATATGGAGGCAAACAGAAATCCAATCTAAGTGACAAAAAAGAAAGAAAAAAAATCCTCTCTCTTTGACAAGACATATTTTGAGTAGTTAAAAATACAAGTATGTCCGTTATCTAAAGTAGGAGTACAAACCCCAGAGATTTCAGTTTTCTCTGGTGACGGGCTTAAACACCAGCGACATATTTGTTAATACATACATACATACATACATACATACATACATACATACATACATACATACACACACACACACATATATATATATATATATATATATATATATATATATATTATTTATATATATTTATATATGTGTGTGTGTATGTAAATTCTTTTGCTACTAATGCTGATTTATTGAAAGAAATCAATGTTTCATTATTCATATCGATGGGGGGCGGTGGGGTGGGGTGCCACGTGACTAAGTACCCCCTGAAATCCGCCCCTGACATAGTTTTGAGAGATTGTCTATATTTTTTCGTGGGAGAAAATGACCAAATTTGTTGTTGTTGTTTTCTTTTGCGTTTGCTGGCGTTCATTCAATATTCTAATCCATCAGTTTTTTGTAGTTTGAATAAATATATCTGCTATGAACCTCTTAGTCTATTATCGTTCTTTTAATGTTTGGGGACATGTTAGAAATAGGCGCTTCCAATGAAGATTAAAGGCCAAGACAGTGAAAATTGGTGAGCTAAAAGAACACATAAATAGGCTATATATGTGTATAGTACTACATATCGTTATAAAAAAAACTGCTCAATATTCAAAATCGTCTTGCCTGTTTGGGCCCCTCCAATAAAAAAGATCCTTACGCTACTGCCAGCAAGGATAAGTCAAGCAAAGTAAAAATAGCGATAACATACGACAGACTTAGATAATGCCAGAAGTTACAGTATCCTTATCCCTTACTGAATGGTTCAGCAAAGCTTTTAATTGCCAGAAGGTATAGCAACCACTACTGTTTTCATCCTAGTAACAGAGAGAAGCAGACAGTGGAAAGACTGGCGTTATAACAAGGGCAATTGTGCATCCTCTGACTGGACGATATGTTTTGAGATACACTTACATGCAAGTGCCGGTTTAACGTGTGAGAAGAATGTAGAGCAAGTACAAGTGGGTCAAACAAAATGATAAGAAGTCAACAATGACCTAACAAAATAGGAAGAATCACTGTATAAATCTAATGCTGCATCTCATTTGACAGCGAAGCTGCAGGCAATATAAAATTACAATGACTTGCAAAACATATAAGGCAATGGGACTTTTTTTATTCTTTTGTTTACCGCAACAGATCACAGCTGTCGTGCTTTTAGCATATAACTTAGTTGTGTTTGAAATACACAAGCACACACACAAATTATGTTCGTATAAGATCATTTTACCGCCTCTTGTAAGTGTAGGAACGACTGCAATAAGGGTTAAATGTCAAGTCAAGGTGAAAATAATATTGACAACGATAGCTCTCGCGTTGCTCACCAGATGCGGTAGAGCGAATTAGGTGCGTCCCTTGGCTCCGGAAAGCTATATGCCAGTGGACGATCCATGGCTAATTTCAACTGTAAATAAAATAAAAACTACCGAGGTTAGAGGGTTGCAATTGGGTACGTTTGATGACTGGAGAGTGGATGATATAAATTCCTATTTGCAGCCCTCTAGCCTCAGTAGTTTTTTTGTTATATATATATAGATCTGAAGGCGGACGTACAGACAAAACCGGCAAAAAAAATTTCTAAAACCTCATGCAAATAAGAGGGCATGATCATAACCTTAATTAAGGGTAATATATGTGATAAACGGTAAACAACATAAGATAACTCGATTTTCAGCAAATTAGGAAAATAAAGAAATTATTGTAGCTGATGTCACGGCGTTGGCGTTTATTACTCTGGGAATCATTCTGACCGAGGTTTTTTTTAGGTCATAATCATTTGTGGCCCTTTGTTCTTTGGAAGAAAATGATGTAAATTAGGGTAACCTTTGGTCAACAAGGACTCTGCCTTAGGAACGGTCCAGTCAAGAGAGGGTGATTGGAAAGTTTATGACATTTTTGGCTTCTTTCATAATATATCGTACGACAGCCAAATGATAATAAATAACTAAATAAATACTAATAACACACCAATTCCTGGAAAACCTTACCCTACAACGAACGTGAGTAGAAAGTTGAAAGAGAAAGCAAAAATGGTGACAAGACAAGACCAGTCCGGTTGGCCTTGACTCCTTGTCAGAGGCATCTACCGAATGAGAGAAGACAGCAGGCTTAGAGCAAACATCTTACTAACGTAGCCAAATATAGCGATATGACAGTTGTTGCTGTTGTTTGTTCTTTGCTGTTGACTATCGATGCAAATTATTTACGGAATGCTTGGCGCCAACAAGCATCAATTAAAGGATTTGTGATTAAATGCGCTATAAAAAGTATAACTAGTACTATATAGTAGGCCTACTATTTTACAAGAAACTCGATACGAGCAGGCACACATCTTAAACTATATGCTTACACACACACACACACACACACACACACACACACACACACACACACACATATATATATATATATATATATATATATATATATATATATATATATATATATATATATATATATATATATATATATATATATATATATATATATATATATAAAAGCGTGAAACATTGTTAACACGACTACTTATAGTATAATGAGCCGAAGCAGATGCAGGTCACGACGATCATATGCCTTGATGCACAGTAGCATAGGACTCATTTGGAGCACCGTTTATTCAAAGATGGTCGCATTAGTATGCCGTAAACTTCGCTCGCCTTTTACTTGATCGCCAATTACTCAGAAGCAAACATGCTTGGAAAGCAAAGCAGACACCTCCACGTGCACAGCGTATGAATGAGAGAATCGAGGTCAATGTCAACGTGTTTACTAGCTCTCTCTCTCTCTCTCTCTCTCTCTCTCTCTCTCTCTCTCTCTCTCTCTCTCTCTCTCTCTCTCTACTCTCACTCACTCTTCATTTTTGTTCATAGTTCAGTCGTCCTTGGTGTAGTACACGTGCAAATCTGCAATATTCAACGACTTGAACATTATTTTGTCGTTTTTTATAGTCGCTTTCTCTCTCTCTCTCTCTCTCTCTCTCTCTCTCTCTCTCTCTCTCTCTCTCTACACACACACACGTGTGCACACATATAAATGTATGTATTATAAATGACTATAATTTGTGTGTGCACGCGCCACCAGATGTAGCTAATCGGTGACTCATATAGGCAGGTTAGACCATGGTCTAAGATGGGTTACCATGGGTTAGACGATTGTAATGGTACCAGTTGTTCGTGATTACGAAAGTTATTGATTTCAACTCAGATTCGGGGGAGGGAGTGATGGTTGTAACTCATCTCTGCTTGCTGAAAATCATTGTCCCTACAATGAGCTACAGCCGTTGGTTACGTGTGCAATAGTCAATCGATTCTGTTGGGCTCCAGACATGGTACAGAAGGGTATGGGACCAGCAAGGCCATTCTGTAAAGAATTTCCTAATGGGCAATTTGTCCTCTAATTTACCAGCAATGTAAACGAGGCACAAGGTTGAATCGCGGTCATGGAAGACACACTTAATATGTGTATCGTATATACTGGAGCGAGTCATTCCTAGGATTAATTGAATCGCGGAAGCTGTCCCTTGCTATCAGAGCCTAGTTCTTGTTTTTCTTTTTCTTCAATTGTCATCTTAAGCGACATCCCTAATTTGCTGATGGTAACCTATAGCTAAAGTGACTTAATGAAATAAATATGTACGCACCTAATGCATGCATACATACTGTTACAAAACTCCTATATTCATAGGGTGAAGGTCGAAAACTAGGGCATGAAATTATCTGGTGTATTTCAATTTAGAACACTTGACCGTTTCGTACTCAATTTAGCTCGGCGCTGGCCTCTAAAAGAGCCGAGGTTTATTCGAGCTTAGCCTAGCTCCGTATAAGGGAAAATCTCTGACTCGTATCTATCTGTAACAGTGCCGAGGAAATTGCATTGCGAAATGTTTAGGTGTTTCCCGTATGCCTGGGCTTTCTCTGACACAACCGGAAATGCAATTTAGGTCATAATCTAGATTTCGGTCGATATAGCTGGAGAACTCTCATGGTCAGAGCTCACTTATTCGCTCTGTAGGCATTTCAACATTACAGTTTTGTAAGTGTTTGAAAGTTTTTGGGGATAATACTACCCCGAGCAGGCAATATTTGATTCGAGTTTGTGATGAATGCGCACCGTAGATATTTTCTCTGAAAATGAAGGAAGCATGCAAGGTCTATGTTTAAAGTGAGGTTGTGAAGTGTACCAAGGTCCAGAAACACTAGTTGCTTAACTAAAAATAAACAAATATACATAACCCCACACGCGCACACACGAACACACACACACCTCGTTACAGACAATCTCATCAAAGTCAAAGCATCCACCTTGAAGTTGACACAACTGCCAGCCTACGTGACTTTAGCATTCTACGTATTATATTATTTATATAATATACATATTCTCACACACCCGAGAATGATAGCATACGTCAAGTGAGAGATTACATAACTGAAAAATTATCTAGCTTTATCTCAGGCAGGAGGAAGCATCCCAGTGCATAGACGTCTTGTTGTTGATCACATTGAGAGAGATATCGTTTGCTGAATGTCTTATACATACACACACACACACACACACACACACACACATATATATATATATATATATATATATATATATATATATATATATATATATCACTTAATACGTAGACGTAGTTTTCCATGCAGAATGAACTATATCAAGCCCGCGTATCCTATTCTAACATTATAAACATGATTATACCCCGTGAGTTTCAGAGTTTTAATGTCAATTTCCACTTCAGCGATGAATAACCTCATTGGTCCCAGTGCTTGGCCTTTGGCCTAGATGCTACGTTCAATTCAGTTCCTTAGCACAGGACTAGTACTACTATACATGCGCTGCCTACAATGTGCTACTACACCGGTAAACCAGAAGAGTTAACCGAAGGATACTTCTGGTTTACTGACGTAGTTGCACATTGTAGGCAGTAAACCAGAAGAATTATCCTTCGGTTAGTTAACCGAATTAATCGAAGGGTTTCTTTCGATTCCTGTAAAATAACGGATACGGGAGGTGGGAATCCTTGAGTGGATGCATATCGTAATGATTAAATGAACAGAAGAGAACGGAGAGAATTACCTGGTCTACGTCACCATAATCTATCGCACAGGCCGTCGGTATGAGGCGCCTATAGCTCTGTAATCAGAGCGTGTGACTCTTCCTGTAATATTGGCGCCTATATTCTCTCTTATAGGTGTCCTTATTCCTATACATCCCGATACCGATGCCAATCTTACAGTTAGGGTTATTTCTGCTCTAACTTTGAGATCGGCTTTATGCCTTTATTATCATTATCGCTCTTGTGTCTTGCTATCCTGGTCCACCTTTTCTGATCTCTTCAGACGAATTTTTTACGCTAAAAAATTCGTCATTACTTATATTTTAAACTATCCTCTCTCTCTCTCTCTCTCTCTCTCTCTCTCTCTCTCTCTCTCTCTCTCTCTCTCTCTCTCTCTGTCTGTCTGTCTTTTCAATATTTAGTTATGGGTGTGAAGTGTACACTTCTGTGAAGCCAAATAGCCTTAATTTGCTCAACTCAATTCATCATGGAGGAATACGGTTGTGTACAGGAGCATTTAAATCATCTCCCACCGAGAGCATGCTTGTAGATACTGATGAGGTGCCACTGGATCTTCATTACAAGCGTTTGCTGGTTCGGAGCTGGTATAGATTCCAGAGGCTACCTAAGTCTTTAACCAGCATTTGTATGAGAAAGGAAAGGCATTGGCAGTTTTATGAAAATCACCCCAAGAAACCTCATCCATTCGCTTTTAGAGTAAATATCATTGTCCGTGAATTAAATATGCCAAGGATCGAGGATCGAAATTTTACCAGCAAAATATTCAGTTAGTCCCCCCTGGAACTTCCCAGAGGTAAAATTCTGTAGATATTTTAATTTTACCAAGACAGAATTGTCCAGTGAGGCCATACGGTCAATATTTTTAGAACACTCCCTGCAAGATGATAACTCCACTGCAGTTTTCACGGATGGCTCAAAGTCAGATGCTGGCGTCGGCTTTGGAGTAGCCTTCCCTGATTTAGAGAGAAGTGGCAGGTTATCACCTGTTGCATCCATTTTTACGACAGACTTATATGAAGTTTTAAAGGCCTTAAAGGAAGTTTTTATTCGGAATAAAAATAATTTTATTATATATTGTGACTCAAGAAGTGTTCTTCAGTCGCTGGAATCTTTTAACCTTTTAAACCCTCTGATTTTATATTGGAATGGCTGCTTTTACTGAAAAGAAGAGGGAAAGAAATAAAGTTCTGTTAGGTGCCTTCTCATGTTGGGGTGGCTGGGAATGAGAAAGCTGACCAACTTGCAAATTCGGCAGTCAGCTCCCCAGAACCCACAAGATGCCTAATACCATATCAGGATTTGTATCCTCTAGTAGGTCAGAGAGTTGAAAAATGTTGGCAGTCCCAGTGGGAGGATATTTTAACTAATCAAAAAATGCGCAGTATCACGTCTTCAGTGTCTCCTTGGTCATATCCGTATATGCCAAGGAGACAGGAAAAGATGTTGTGCCGATTGAAGATTGGACATACAAGACTCACACATGGGTTCTTGATGTCTCGTGAAAACCCTCCGTTTTGCGAGAACTGTACCGTGCCCTTGACTGTGAAACATTTGCTGATTGAATGTCTCAGATTTGGGAATTTAAGACATAGGTTCCTGTCTTGGGGTCGTGACAGAGTAGGTAATTTTATCTTAGCTAAAATTCTTGGGAAGGATTGTAATATAGAGCAGTTATATAAATTTATGGGTGAGGCGGGCCTCCTCAACCAAATTTAAATCATACATAGATTATCTATGTAAGAAATATATATGAAAAAAATTTTTACATATATATATATTTATAGATATTTTTATATGAAATTTATTTAAAATTTAATTTTTTCTATTTGATTTATTTCGATGTCAATTAACTAGATGTTGTGACGCCAGGTTTAATAGACACAATCAATCAATCAATTAATCTCTCTCTCTCTCTCTCTCTCTCTCACTTGAAGAACAGAACACGCCACCCAGACTAATAAACTGTAACCGCCCCCCACTCTTCTGTTTTGTATGTAAAGCCCTATCGACTTCTTTTATATTTAGTGTGAAATTGAAAATGTGGAATAACTACGAAAGTAAACTTGTTCCAAGTCCCTGTTTTACTTTCCTTTCTACCGTGGATTTAAGGATATGCTATATATATATATATATAGATATATATATATATATATATATATATATATATATATATATTGTATGTATATATATATATATATGTATATATATATGTATATATATATGATATATATATATATTATATATATATATATATATATATATATGTGTGTTTTTCGTAAAGGAAAACTATTGAGATGGCTAATTCCCTGCCTGTCCGCCCTCAAATCTTACAAACTACATGGGCCAAAGAGCTGCAAATTGGCATGTAGATCATCCACCCTCCAATCATCAAACATACCATATTGCACCCCTCTGGCCTCAGTAGTTTTAACTTTATTTAAGGTTGAAATTAGCCATGATCAAGCGTCTAGCACTGCTTTAGGGGCCAACAACACCGGGACGTAGCTGAAAGTTTCGTGGGCCGTGGCTGAGAGTTTCATAAAGCATTATACTTCTTTTATGCTTTCACTAGCCCTTATCAGCACCCCCAACGTCACCAAATGCTCTTGTTATCGTTCCAAATGAGCGCATATCTCCTGACTATCTAATCGTCTAAACTCCTTGAAGGGATCATGCTTACTTTTTTAAGTGTGTAAGCGAACCAACTTCGCCCGGGTACGTGCGAAAGATAAAGCGACTTTATCTTACAGAACTCAGCAGTGAACCAACATGCCGCGTATACTTTCTGATCTTGATCAAGTACCACCACCTTGAATTCAGCGTTCTGTCGTCAAGCATATAATCGATTATCAGCTATCAGCTTAATATCTCTTATCTTTTACCGTGCACTCAATTGCCTTTGCTTCTTTATTGATTTATTTATGCATTAATTTTGTTATTTGCTTTATATATATATATATATATATACTATATATATATATATATATATATACAGATATTCTAAAATTTATTTTCATAATGAATAGATGGCAGTAATAATTCGCCCCATTCCTGGTTTCTTTTTTATATCCTTAGACATCTTTCCTCCTCATGTAATTAGTGAAGTTGAACATCATTGGGTCTGGCCAATGCTTGTATGGGTGGCCGTCAGTGAATGCCATACCAAGTAGCACATAATAGTATAGGTTCGCACGGCAATTTGTTAGACCGCGGATATAGGACTACTACAGACCTACCAACCCTCCCTCATTGGCACTCGATTCTTCAAGTTCGTGATTGTTACTCATGCTTATTTTTCAGCAAATGTAATCATTTCCTGGAATATCTTAATAAAAATGTTCAACACAATCATATTACCAACAAAAATTATAAATTTGAACAACGAGTATAAACTAAACAGTGAATTACTTGTGAAAACTAAGTCGATCAGCAACATATAACCGAGCACACTCTAGTGTTAGAAAATTATATAAAATACAATGCAATAATATGTACAACAGGCTATAAACACAGAAATTTTGTCATGTGGATATAAATATGTATGTTTCTTTAATTTTGGTGAATTTATTCATGAAATTATGCATCTACGTTCTTAGTAGACAGATAGAATGAAATATATTGAGAATTATTGGATGAATTTGATTAAAATATGACATTCTGCCTTGGATTCATGAATCCCCCGCATTTTTTCTAATCTCAAGCATTTTTTTATTTTCTTATAATCTCCAACAAAGTTTCCGGTAGAGTTGACAGGTCTGGGACCATCATTCCTAAATGGTGTTTAGAAACTCGTAATAGACTACTGGAATCTGGGGTGAAAAGCAACCATTTATGCCCAAATACATGTCAGCGATAGATTGGCCTGTTCTGGGGGGAATGAAATAAGAAACAATAACAAACGACAGTAGTAACGATAAGCAGTGTATATTAAAGTGACAGGGATACATTAAATTTACTATCTGATAACTCCGCGCTCTTATCAGCGTTGTCTTTCGTACCTTAGGAGAGAGAAGGGACGAAGGAAGACTGCAGAATTTGCTGTTATTCGCTCTTGATATATATACGTATACATAGAAATGATAAAACCTGTCACGTTGGTGGTCCGATGTGAGGGTGGGTGAATGAACGAAAAAAAAAAGTTGTCTTTAATGATATAATCACCCTGTGACGTCTTAATACAGACGAGTGGCTCTCTCCTGTCCTCCCAGATCACAGCAACCCGCAATGCACCAGCCAAACAGCATTATACATGCGCAATCACACAAGCAAGGCTTCATACACGACAAAACTAGAATTCATTGCAGGTCAGAGGCCAGAAAAGGAGGCTATAATTCTTCCCTCCTGTGTGGGAGGCAGAGCAGTGACACAGTTGGCCCTCGAGAACTTTCGTCCCTCAGTCATCGTACTGTCATATCTATTTCACATTTGGATGTTCTGTCCTCGAAACCACGAAAGCCAATAGGGACCACAATAAGAGGAGAAATATGAATAATAACATGACAGCACACAGAGCGTGGAGTTATCATTGCCATCATCATGAATAATATTGAGCAGTTATGGCAATACAGACTGATAATAGTAATAGTTATGGTATTGTCAGAAAAAAAAAACACTATTTAACTCTTTACAATTCTTCATGGGAATCACTACCTTATTTTGATGAATGATTTATAGTTCTCTGTAGAAGAAAACGATTGAGATGTTTATTTGTCTGTTCGTGTCCGCCTGCACTTTCCCTGTTCGTCCTCAGATCTTAAAGACTACTGAGGCTAGAGGGCTGCAAATTGGTAGGTTGATCATCCACCCTCGAGTCACCAAACATATCAAATTGCTGCCCTCTAGCCTCGTTAGTTTTTATTCCATTTTAGGTTAAAGTTATAACCTTGATCGTGCGTTTGGTTGCTATAGGGGCCAACATCACAGTCACCACCGTGGCTGAAAGCTTCGTACAACATTATACAATGTACGGTAAACTCGATGGCCCCGAAGAAACTTCGGCACATTTTTTACCTTTTTATGTTTTGTTGACCCCAATAGTTCAATTTAGTGCCACTGTAATCATAGTTAATTGAAACGCGCGTATCTGATTTTCTGCACAGTACTAAAGAGATCCTCCACAGTTAATCATTTACCAAACATAACACGATGGTCCTAAAGTGGCTACAGATGACGTTTTAGCTGAAGAAACCAATAACCATCCAATAAGAAATCAATCAATAATTAAAAACGCAATAAAATCCGACAATTCTCGATTGATCCAAAGATGTAGCATACCATAAACGGCAGTCCGGGGCTATCTCGAAAACCATTAAAAGCCAATCATCTTGACGCATAATCAGCCCAGCTGCAGACTAGTTTTTGATAGTGTCTGAGTGGAAGATGCATCAAATGGCCGATTGTAGAATTGGTGATGTTAATCAAACATTCTCAGGCAAAAAGCTGAACTGAGGAGGGAGAGGATGCGTTAAGAAAGGTATAATGAAAAAAGGAAAAAAGCTTCAAAGAAGAGGAAAAGTCTCGAACTGACTGAGAAATGATCAGATTGCACGAAACAGTCACGACGCAGTTGTACTGACGTTTCTCTGAAATAGTGCTGCTATGTTGAACCTAGAGGCGACTATACGAGTTATTTTTAAATATAGAAATTGTGAATCGTATCACTTTCGTTGAAATAATTAAACGGACACAAGTTTTTCAAGCTGGGAGTTCTCTTTCTCCTTCGAGGATTGGGCCTGGCTCGCAATTTGGAGTCAGGTTCAAGAACGACCACAGAGTAGTACTACTACTAATCCCGTCTTTGGGTGAACGAAAACGAAAAAGAGGCAGCATTAGAAGAAACTTGATCAGTATAATCAATTATGAATCTATATTCGATCACTAAATGCACTTGATTAGAAGCATGGATAGCCTACAAATGAGACCTGCTGCAGGAATTTCAAGAACGAACCAGTAACTCAAATAAAACCTCAGAACAAGAACAGAGTTGTCGTATAAATAATTTTTAAAAAAATTTTTTTAATATATAATATATATATAATTATAGAATATTATAGTAATATCATAATATATATATAGATTATATAGAAAATAATGTATTTGGATTGTCAAAGCTAAAAATATGAGTCTAAATTCAATTACTCTGGCAAGGGCTAAGATCAGTCTTCAGAAGGCTATATTGGAATGCATTGAAGGGTTCCCCATCAAATTAATAGATGGAGATATAGTGTAAGTATTTTGATGATTGGAGGTTGGATGATCAAAATATCAATTTGCAGCCCTCTAGCCTCAGTAGTTTTCTTTTTGTTTTATTTTTTTTTAGATCATGAAGGCAGACAGAAAAAAGTACGGATGGACAAACAAACAGCCATGTCAGTAGATTTCTTTTACATAAATAAAGAGATGGCTAGCCAAAACCAAAACCCAGAAGAAAGATTACCTATAAAAGTCTTTTTTTATTTTTCGTAAAGTTGTGTGATCTGCCTTCAGGAGCTGAATTAGGATGCATAAGAATATGTCCTGCTTAACACAAAATAACAAGCGACAATATTCATTGGCGGAGTTAAATGAACTGCGCCTGTATAGGAAAGTGCCCTTCAAGAAAAAAGTTACAGATAATCAATATTCTTTAAATGTTTGTTAAACCTTTAATTAAATACAATGAAAAGTTTGTACAATAAAAACTTTGCGCAAATATTCATAAGGGTGTAAATATTTTTCTAATATCGCTACGGAGGAGTGAAAGCAATAGTACTTAAAACTGGCAACTACGTGAATATGGCATATCCATCGTAACGCGTTATCAATTATTGTGCTGATTCGTGCTTTGGTGAATTTTTTCACTACACCTTCTGCTAGAGTAGAGATACACACATATAGGCCTATGTATGATTGTAGCCTATTAGAGAGAGAGAGAGAGAGAGGAGAGAGAGAGAGAGAGAGGAGAGAGAGAGAGAGAGAAGAGAGAGGATGTTTAAGACATTGTCCCACATGACAAACATTTCTTGGTTTTGATCAAGCTCTCAAAATAATCATTGGATTTAGTTCACGAACACAAATTTTCTTCCAGCAACGTTTATAGTTCTTATTGGGAGACGTGTGCCAAAGCAGGCTTTGAAACGACATGGCTGCATGAATAACTTAAACGGTCATTGAAAATAATATGAGCAGTTGCTCCTATTTGCCACTATTAATG
>NC_087201.1:33341753-33346753 GCF_015104395.2 Macrobrachium nipponense | reverse complement strand
AAAGAAGTTTACCACAACTTTGGAACATTAAAAGTGACTGTTATAGCGACAGAAATAAAAAAAAGATATGGCATATGAGACTCTTCTACAGAAATTCCGTGATTATTATCGCACAACGCATAACTGTGTTTTCTTTGGTTATATATGGTCTCACATGATCTAATAGTTTGTCAAATGATTCTCCGTCCATGGGAAGAAAGTTCTTGAAAACATCAGGTTCACTAATTCTCAGATCATTTGTTAAAGGAGCATGACCAAATCGTTCACGACACAAATACCATTGCTGGGCCCACTTTCGTCTCTTTCGTTTCTGTGCTCTTCAACGCTAAGCCAAGAGCCAACGCTGTATATGCATCCATGATGACACTCGGGAGCAAAATGAAAATTTGAGAAGTTTGAGCGTGTAGGGCGAACGTCAAACCGTCAAATAATTTGACATAAAAAAAATTTGACCAAAAATTTGAGCGTGTGTGGGCCGCTTAAGAGTGTGATAATTAGTCTCAGTGCAAAAGCAGCGTGAATAATAAGGTATCATAAAAAGAACACTTTTAGACTGTCTTAAGCTATTCCCTTTAGGGAATGATGAAAGTGACACCAAAGCGGCGGGCCAATTAACGGTAATATGTAACAAACAAACGCAGTCTAAGTATTTTACATATTAGTCGTGTATTGCATAATGACAGAAAGTGGTGGCGTTCTCAGCTGCATTTGCGGCCGTTTGGAACTTGCTGTTGTTGTTGAAGGTTAAGCGCGCAGAATGCCGGGACCGGCTCTTGCTTTTCGGCAATCTATGAATTTTGACACTTGTGAAGTCAAGTCGGCCTTCGAGAAGCGAGAGTTGACTGGACCTCTGGGTGACTTCGGTAACTGAGAACGCCTCCGCCTCTCTCCAGCTGATCTTGGCAACAACAACATTGAAGGTCCCGTAACGTCGTCGTCGTCGCCTCGACCGAGTCATTATACTCACTAGAAACTCCTCTCACGTTGCAATGCAAATGACCTGATTGACGCTGACGCGCATTGTAGTTTATCTGGAGAGTTCAGTATGATAAGACACGGCATAAACTCGCTTTCTCGCGCTTGGTTGAAGAACAAGGTGGATTATAATATTAGGAGTAGCAATGCGCTCGGGACTTTCACCAGATACTTTGCTTCAAGTTCAAGGTAGGCTCCGTTGAATGTCATTTTTGTTTGTTGTTTTTGTTTTGTTTTGTGTTATACGAGATGAACGTCAACTCATTCTTAGCAGGTTAATTTAACCTTTGAGACAACTTCAAAATGTTACGAAGAACTAGGCCTACCTATAGGCCCAATATCATTGGACGTGAAAGGATAAAACTAAAGTATCCAAAAGTCACGGAAAGTTACGAGGGCCGGGTAAGGCCCAAAGTAGAAAGTGAAAGTGTAAGGAGAACGTTACTAGTAACTAAAAATTTCACGTGTCACGCCTGTTATTCTCACTTTCTTACATACAATAGGCTTCCAGTGCTCAGTGGGACTTTCAAATTCATTTATTAGGTATATACATTAGACACTTCTTCCCCACCGTTATCCCTACCCTGTCCTTACAACATCAGGCATGGTTTATTATTTGGCAAAGGGGTTTTTATGACCGCATGCCCTTGTTGTTATCGACCACAGTTTTTAGCGGTGGGCCTCGTCTTTGACTAAAAATGTACGACTGCAAGGCAGCGTCTGTCCTTTTAGCCGCCTTTTACGACACGCAGGACCTATGGCAGTAGCATTCTTACACCCCTACCACAGGGTGAATTTATTATAGTATACATTAGACCACCTACTCCTAAACAGGGACAGTGGAGGAATATGGCATGGCTATGCAGCTATACTACCAATTGTCAAGTCCTCAGATTCTGCAACTCTTGGGAGATAAGAAAGATTTCCTATAGCAATTACTGAGATATTGTTACAAAGGCAGTGATTTTAAGATGATATTTCAATAACACCTACATCACTATTGATTTGAGCACTAAGGACAATTACTTCAGGTTCATTGCAGTATCCCTTCAGCCCCTAGCTGCAACCTCTTTCATTCCTTTTACTGTATATCTATTTCAGTGCTGAATGACCTCATAGGTCTTAATCCTTGGCCTTTGGCCTGAATTCCGTACTCTATTAAGAGACAAAACACAGTCCCACAAGAGACCTTAGTTACAAACTTTATCAGTAATCTGGTCTAGAATATTCATCTGCTTGTCACTAGCTTAAGGCTTTATAAGTTCTTTTTTGTCTGCAACAACATAATTAAGGTTTCTTGTCATCTAGGCTAGTTGTTGTTGGTTAAATTTTCCATTATACTGGTTAGAATGTTACTCGATTTTTTCATTTGCATCTGTCACTTATGAAGAATAAAATTGGGTGACCCATGTAAATAGCTTAAACTTCAACCCATGTTTTGCAGTACGTTTGAGAACCCATTCATGTTAATATAAAATAGGACCAGATCTAACACACTTTTTTGGAAAATCCTCTTAATGTTTCATAAAAGGAATAAGAATTTCCAAATGCTTAAAGGGTTCAGTTCATCAACAATTTCATTGGCTCATCATTCCTTAGAAGTAGCTCACACACAACTGTGTCAGAAACTGCCTTGAGATTAAGTGAAAGCAAGATACTGCCTTGGCATGCATCCATCATTTTTAGTATGTAATGTGCAACTGAGGATATGTACTGTACTCCTTGGTGAAATATAATTGCCTGTCCGTTACGATCTAGTAAAGGAGTCATATTTCTTGTGAATATCAAAATGTTTAAAAGTCATATTTTCTAATTGTTGGACATGAATGAGAGATTCACAAGAGGCCTGTATGAATTTAAGTTTTTGATAACCAAGTGTACCTTTCAGTCTAGCCTACACCTGTCAGATGAAAAAAGCTGAATTAATGTGCAAAGGTATTGAAGTCCAGCTTTATGCTGGTTACAGTAGTACAATACAGTAATTTATAGGCCTTCAAGTCCTACTTAATCTCAGAATATTCCACTGATAGCTTAGGTCTAGATCCCAGTTGAAGTAATTACTGTATTAATGAAATAGTTACAAAGATACAGAAATAAGCTATGCATACATAAATACAGAAGGATAGGTCTACATACTTTGAAATCTTTTGAAACTAAGTCCTAATTTTCATCTTGTTTTTTTTTCTGTTGTGGCCCACCAACACCAGGAGGTAAAGAAAAGCTGATAGCCATAAAATTTTTTACTGCTATGACGTGACTTTTATATTATGTCAGTTAAAAAGAGCTCTATAATAATATTAACTCTATTGCTTTGAATGTTATAAAAAAATTCCACATCATAAAGGAAAGAAAAAATGTAACATGATGATCTAAAGTAAGCTCCAACACAGTGTTAGTGCAGGGTTACACCTTGGTCTTTGCAACCTAAACATGTATGTAGGTGAGAAGTGGCTTCAGTTTCCAGTGTGTCATCATATGAATTCAAGTTGTTTGTAGTAAGCCTTGTTGCTTGCTTTGCTTGTTTTCCATAAAGTCATTATGTCATGTCTCACTGACATATGATTTCGGATTTTTATGGAAGTCAAACACTTAAATGCAAAAAGTAATTACCATAAACAAGAATGCTAAATAAAATTTATCACGATACTGGTTTTCTAAAGGTACAAAACTCCTAAAGAGTGTGAAGTACCTTATGGGCATTGTGCTCTCCTTTTACATTTTTCATTTTAGTCCAGAAACTTTAAACTCCTTCTGCTGTGAAGATCAAATAGCTTTCCTGATTAGCAAATTATGTCACTTGGACAGATCACCTTTTTCTCACAGAAGAATCTTTATTCCCAAGTTTAGAATAGGTTTCGTTTTACTATATTAGATATTTGGAGCAAACGTATATAATTCAAACATTTACCCATTTTGTCTTATTTAAAGGACAATGCCATGGATTATTTTCTTAATTGCCACTTTGTGTCTTTTTCTCTGATTACTACAGATATTTTATTTAAAAAGTCTCTGAAATCTTTGCTGTTACTAAGCATTGTGGCTTTTTACTGGATTAAATTTTTAATAAGTTTTTAATATTTTGTCATGTCGAAGGTAGGTTGGATTCTGACATGACTATCTTTTCTTGAGTTATTAGTGGAGGTAATGTACAATGCATCAGTATAAATATTTGGCTATCAGTTGCCGAGTATTATTTATTGCGATATTAGTGTTTTAAGTGAATTCTTAAAAGTCTAATCCATGTTCAAGTTGTGTTTGTTTTATAACTAGGCTACTAGAGGAGGTAACATTTTAATATTTTTGCTGTAAAGAGGAAGAGGCAATATTTATGAAGAGTTCAGTATTATTGGAGAGCGTGAAGTTTGATGTGCTTTGCCCTAGGAAAGTAGTTGTTCACTTTGTTTTCAGCTTTTTCACCCTAACCAGAATAGTGCCTTTTAAGAAATTTCTCTATAGGCTGAACAAAGAAAATTTTGATGTATTTTAGCTATGAGCCGGAAGACGATGTGGTTGTTGGTTGGTGGCGGCATTGTTGGAATGGCAGCAGCTCGAGAGCTTTCCATCAGACACCCAAACTTGAAACTGTGTGTAGTGGAGAAGGAAGATCGATTAGGTAAGTTTGTTCACAATTTGTTCACAATTACTAAAATAGTTCTATCCTGTTGTCTTGTTAGAAATAAGATATTATTGATCTAATGTTGTCTGGTCAAAAACCTCTTCAAAAGCTCATATTTGATTAATCTTTTAAAGAATACAAAGAAACTGTGTATGTGCACCCAGTTTCAAGAATCATCGCTAAATATATTAGGGAAAGGGAGAGGTACTAAACTATGTAAGGTGTTCTATATTTAATGCTGTGAAACCCCTCTATACAACACCATACTATATATATATATATATATATATATATATATAGTATATATATATACACATATATACATATATATATATATATATATATATATATATATATATAGATATATATATATATATATTAAATATATACACATAGATATACATATATA
>NC_087201.1:33219253-33336753 GCF_015104395.2 Macrobrachium nipponense | reverse complement strand
GTTCATGACTTCGAATTGGTTTAATTTTACCTTCACCCTCTGCAAACATTACTTATGTACATACATGTCTTCTTTATTTTATTGAATTGTGTGACTTCGTTATGACTGACTTTTGAAGTTTACCTAGTGATGCAAAGAAACTTTTACTCTGACAGAAAAAGAAAATGGCATGCCATGAATTAGGGGTAAAGTTAGTATATGTACGAAAGTGAATACGTATGTACATAGTAGTTACTGTAACTATTTTTATACCAACCAGTTATTCCTTTTTTAAGGGTAATGTATTAAAGGGATTTTGATGAAGGAAAAATCAATTTCTGGGGGAAGACCTGTGTCGGCCGGTGAAATGTTCCTGTAGCACACATTTTTAGGTATAAATAGATGCTAAATATACCAGAGAAAAAGCTAAAGGGTGTCGGTATAGCACAAGGGCGAGTGGAAACCACTACCACAGATACTTTGCCAATTAGAAGTCTCCTCTCAAAACCCCTCTCCAGATAGGTGCCGTTACAACGTTTACCTTCCGCTCGCTACTACTACAACTTCTGCCCAAAAGCTCCATTCCTGAATTACGCACCCAAGCGTAGGCCAGCTAAAGGGCGGGGAACCAGGAGAAGAGAGGGATGGGTTCACCAGGCGACACAGGTCTTCCCCCAGAAATAGATTTTTTCCTTCGTCAAAATCCCTTTTCTGGGTTCGACCTGTGTCGGCCGGTAAAATAGTATCAGAGAATTGGCCATACAGCTTGGTAAATCACAAAATTTTATAGATATATAAGGAAAAATAAAAATGTTCTTAAAATTATGTTTTAATAACCAATGTAAGAATAGCAAGTTACAAATGGTAAAAAAGGGTATCAAATATGACCAAATCCATACTATCCTGGGAAAAACAACAGGTAAGGAATACAAAAAGCAAACAATTATGACTTATGTACATGTCCAGGAGTGGTTGATGAGCAATCCAGACCGGAACATAAGGCAGACAGGCAGGGATTACAAGCGAGGCAGGTAGGTGAGAGTGAGTATCAAAAAGAAAAAAATAATAACAAAATAATAGAATACAAAAATAGAGTTACAAAACTAGGCCATATCAGGGGAGACAATGCTCCCTGCAGCCACTGCCGAATATTTAAGGGCCTCTAAATTGTTCAGATAGTGGCGTTTAAATACTGTCGGGGATTTCCAACCCGTATATTTTTTATGATCCTCGAAGTTCATGTTATGAAAAAAAATAATTAACTGAGGTAGCCACTGCCCGGATATCATGGACATTAGGGACTGAATCCGGATTGGCGTGTTTAATAAAATAAAGAATTTGTTCGTGGTTCCTTTCAAGAAATGGTTCCGCTCTAATAAAAAGAGGACCTGAAGACCTTTCAGAAGTTCTGCCCAGATAAGATTTTAATGTAACGATAGGACATAATGATGGGTCCTGTGGGAGAGGCACAATCTTCCATGGAGACCACCTGTTTTGTGGGTCTTCATTCTTTGCTAGGAATTTCCGATCTGGGGAGAGCAGAACTTCTCCTGACGGGAGGAAATCAATATGATTTGGTTCTCTAGAGAGAGCCGACAGTTCAGATATTCTGGCGCCCGAGGCCAGACTCATTAAAAATAATGTTTTCCTGAGAAGGGTTATATATGAGCATGATTCATTATCAGTATCTGAAGCCAACCTGAGTACGATCATTTAAAAACCAGGAGACCTTGTGAGGACGGTCCACTGGTCTCAGACGAGCACATGCTCGAGGGATAGACGAGAAGTACGAATCTGTCAAATCAATATTAAAGCCAAACTGAAATATCTTCCTTAAGGCAGATTTAGTCGTCGTAATGGTACTAGCGGCTAGGCCTTTTTCGAACAGAGTTCTAAAGAATGAAATTGTCAGATTCGTAGTCATCTTCTGGACATCTGATTCTTTTAGAAAGATGGCCAACTTCCTTACTGCTGAATCATACTGCCTGAGTGTTGATTCTCTTTTGTCTGACTCCACGAACAGGATGTTTAGTGGGTCAATACTAGCATCCTTCTGTGCCACAAACTTCATGAAGTCCATAAAGTTAGGGCATTCAGAATTCTTGAGGAAGCTGACACAGTCCGAGTTTGTACTATTTGAGTCAGTTTTAGGTTGGGAATCCGTCTGGGACGGAGATTCAACTCTAGTAGAAGAGGAAACCAATTGCTCTTCGGCCAGTTGGGTGCTACCAATGCTACCTGTCCTGTGAAAGATCTGAGTTTGTGCAGAACTTCATCAAGAGGTTTATTGGCGGAAATAGGTAAATCTTCTGTCAATTGTTCCAGTCTATGGACATTGCATCGGTGGCGTGAGCTAGAGGATCCAGATTGGGAGCCACATAACACGGAAGTTGTGATTGGACTCCGTGGCGAACAGGTCCACCTGGAGGCCCGTGATTTGTTGGCAAATCCAATGGAATGATTTGTTGGCAAATCCAATGGAATGATTTGTTGGCAAATCCAATGGAATGATTTTGTGTCCAAGGACCACTCCAACTCCAGCGGAGTTGTTCTGGATAGTGAGTCTGCAATGACATTCCGTACTCCTGCCAGGTGAGTAGCTGACAGGTGCCAATGATTTTCATTGCTAACGAAAATATCGCAATCATTACATGATTTATTTTGCTCGACTTGGAGCCCCCTCTGTTTATGCAATGAACTATCACTGCGCTGTCTGAGACTAGTCTAGTCTTACATGAATGTTCTTGACTGGAGCTAGTTGTTTTAAGGTCAGAAAAATGGCCATTGCCTCTATGCCTCTAGGACGTTGATGTGGAAACTGGCGGAATATTTCCGACCACATTCCTTGAACCTTCTTGTATTGGTAGTAGCCCCACCCCCCCCAACCGCTCAGAGAGGTGTCTGTGTGGACTATCAGAGACGGCGGGGTAAATTGTAGTGGTACTGATTTGGAGAGACTCCGGACTTCCATCCATGGATGGAGTCTTTTCTTTAATATTGGCGGAATCAAGGAGATTTTGTCTCTGAACTTGTTGTTGGCTCTTTTCCGCCAGACCTGATTGATATCCTTCAGTCTGGCTTTCAACAAAACATCTGTTATTGAGGTAAACTGAAGAGAACCTAGAATTCTCTCTTGGGTACGACGAGAAGCCCGTTGTTCCTGAGGAATTGTCTCGGTGCTTTCGCTATCTCTCTGCACTTTTTTTGGCGGGAGAAATAGTTGGTGTGTGGTTAGGTCCCATTGAATTCCCAACCATTGAAAGCGAGATGCCGGAATGAGACGGAACTTTTCCTTGTTTATCTGGAAACCCAGGTATTCTAGGAATTCTATTACTTTGGCTATTGCCTTGCGACATTCCTCGTCGTTGGTTGCCCAAATGAGCCAGTCGTCTAGGTAAGCTACTAACATTACCCCCTGAGCTCTTAGTTCTTGAACTACTGTCTCTCCTAGTTTGGTGAATAATCTGGGCGCTAGTTTTGATCCCGAATGGCATGACCCTGAACAAGTAAGCTTGTGATTCTTAGTTTGAAGCCTAGGTATGGAGAGAAGTTTCTTGCTATCGGTACATGATAGTAAGCGTCTGTAAGATCGATAGAGGTGGTGACGACCCCACGGGGAAGTAAGGTCCGCACCTGCGAGACGGTCAGCATGCGGAACTTGTCGCATTGAATGTATGAGTTGAGACGGGACAGGTCCAGAATCACTCTTCGTTTGTTCGAGTCCTTCAGTACATTGAACAGACGTCCTTGAAATTTCAGGCAACTGACTTTCTTTATTGCCTTCTTTTGAAGAAGATCTTTGGCATAGTCTAGCAGGTCTGTCGTTGGAATCTGGTGAAAACTTACTGGTGGAGGAGGCCCTTTCTTCCATTCCACCCCAGACCTTTCGATACAATACTGTGGGCCTCCCATGAACTGAAGGTCCAATGGTCCCGGGAGAGATACAGTCTCCCGCCCACCTGCAGAGCCTCACTGACTGGTTGGGTCTTACTTCCTCTGCATCCTCTGAAGCTTCTGCCTCTAGAGCCAGCTCTCTGTCAGAAGGCACCTCTGGCTCTGCTACTCCTTGCGTGCCTATTGAAGCCTCGAAACGCCCCTTGTGATTCAAAGGAGGCGTTGAAAGCTGGGGAAGTTACAAGGGCGGCCGAACTCGAGAAGGCGGTTGAGTCGGTTGACTCTGTAGCAGAACAAACTGTTGCTGTGGCTGTGCCTTAGATGTTGAAGGCTTGTTTGATCTGGGAGATAGAACTGCTTGGGCAGAATACATCACGAGATAAAACAGCAAATCACGCATGCCGCGAGTCATGCACCCGAAATGGTGGATCGAGAAGGCGTCATACCCGGTTCATGAGAACAAAAGGACTTAAATAAAGGGCCAAAATTGAATGCATCATGCCCCCAAGAGATTCAAAAAAAACGATAAATGGCAATACTCAACCTAGATGAAGAAGCTTGGAGCTCTAGAGAAGACATGCTTCGCCAAAAAACACTTCCTGGGGACAGCGAAAAAACAGCGCGTGCGAACAATCGAAGTGCTAAATCAGGAATGGAGTTTTCGGGCAGAAGTTGTAGTAGTATCAAGCGGAAGGTAGACGTTGTAACGGCACCTATCTAGAGAGGGGTTTTGAGAGGAGACTTCTAATTGGCAAAGTATCTGTGGTAGTGGCTTCCACTCGCCCTTGTGCTATACCGATACCCTTTATGGGTGAGCGAGCTGTAGGTAGTAACTCCAGCATTCCATTTAGCTTTTTCTCTGGTATATTTAGCTCTATTTTATGACCTAAAAAATGTGTGCTACAGGAACATTCCACCGGCCGACACAGGTCGAACCCAGAAAACTAACTTTTAAATTACAGTAACTTTAATTTCTAAAAGTTAGCCTAGGACTTAGGAGCATGGTTAGGGTCATATTTAGTGTTCAAACTCTAGAAGTAAGCATTTATTAGCAATTTCAGAGACTGTGCCAAACTTACGCAAACTTCCCTTGCGCGAGGGGGTCTGGAACCTAAACTCGCGGAAGTTTGGTTTATTACTGTATTTAGTGAATGTATAGTTAGTCTTTAGGGTTTTGTCTATGTTTTGTGAATGTTAGTGAATGTTTATTGCGTAAGTATTCAGGGAATGTTTAGTGAGTTTAGAGTTCAGTGAATTTTGTGTGAAATTAGGGAATGTTTATTGTATAAGTATTCAGTAAATGTTTCATGATTCTTTATGATTTAGTGAATGTTTTTATAATGTTAGTGAATGATTAGTGTGTAAGCATTCAGTGAATGTGTAGTGAATGTCTTGTGAATGTTAATGTTTAGTGTGTAAGTATTCAGTGAGTGTTTAGGGTTTAGTGAATGGTGCTGAATGTTTGTCTAAGTACAGTATTCTGTGAAAGCTTAATGTGTTTAGTGAATGTTAGTGTTTAGTGTGTAAGTATTCAGTGAATGTTTAGTGAGTGTTTAATGAGTTATTAGTGAATGTTCATTGACTGTTTAGTGTTTAATGAGTCTTTAGGGGCCTAATGAGCATTTAGGGTTACTGAGTGTTTAGTTTATAGTGGGTGCTTAGTGAATTTAGTAATTTTGTTCCCACATATTTGTGGTCTTGGAATATGGGTGAAAAAAAGTCCTACAGCTTCAGAAATGTTAGTAAGCATTGTGTGTGTATAATTGTGTGTAATTTTTAAGGAAAGAATAGACGTACATACGTATATTATAATGTTATAATAAATGACACAGCATCTTTTAATGTCTAACAGAAGAAGATTATTTGTGCTTTGATCTTATTTGGTATATATTAATTCTACTCTCAAATTTTAGTTTGGTTTGAAGAAATATCCACCCGGATAGGTAAGGTAGCAGAAGTTTTTGGCTCCTTGCTGAAGAGAGTTTGATAACATAGACTCTTCACAATAAAAACAAAAGTTAGTATTTATAATGCTTGTGTGTTATCCTGCTTGCTTTATGGTGCTGGAGGATGGGCCTTCTTTTGCCCACCTACTGTCTCCATTTATTCCTGTATGAATCTTGTATGAATTCCCATTTAAGTAGGAACTGAAAGTTTTGAATATACCTTATTAACAGAAATGAATGATAGTTGACTTATAAAGAAAATATTGCATGGGTGAATGCAGAGTGAAGGGGGAAGGGGAAAAGGAAGGTTCTTTTGTGTTGCTCCAGAAGTGTGAAATGTGATCACAGTGTAAAATAGGAGATTACGAAGAAAGTGGCCAGAAGCAAAGCTTTTGGAGATGAAGGGTTAGAGAGAGCTGTGGTGGTGATGAAGTTAATGAAGTGAGGTGTGTGTGTGTGTGTGTTTTGTGTATTGCACCATAAAACCTGCACACATGCCATGAACAGTATTGCTCAATGTATGTTTTAATTAATTCATTAATGAAATTTACAGTTGAAGCATTTGTATTTGTGGCAAAGGACTGTCTTGGCATTGCAGAGAATACATTTAGACCTATATAAGCTTTTGGTATTTATGCCCCTGTATACTGTGAACCTTTTAAAAGTCTTTGAAATATACTACCCTGGATCTCTCTTGATGTTGTGGAAATTAGTCAGACTAGTAGTGGATCAGATCTATAAGAGTGGATTTGATGGGAAGAAGTTGGAACAGACTATGGAAAAGAAAGGCGGTGGTAAGAAAAGCATATGACTGCCACTGATGCTCTATTGTAATGGAATGTTTCCATTTTGTCGTTTCCCTATCTTTTATCAATTCCAAATTATGCTAGTTTCAAACTCACCAGTCTGTCTTCCCTCATTACATTATGTGAATAGGAGATCTTTGGTTTTTTTCCAAGACAAATTAATAGCTATTCAATACAGTAAAGTACTATACATTATAATATGTATATCACAATACGTATATCATTGTTATTTTCTGTGCATTGATGGCTGTAGATTTGGATGAGTTGAGATAGGGACACGACCCTTAATTGCTCAGATTGTTCTAGAAACTTTCATCTATTATGTTTTTGCTTATATGTTGTCAAGACTTTGCATTCATTACTATTTGTATTATGAATATTGCCTAATTGAGAAGACAGGACAATCTTTTATTGAGCTAAAGGTTTCACAAATCTTGCAAAAATGAGGTTGCTAACAAGACAAATTAACCAGTACAAACAAGAGAAATGTCAATGCCTTCTCTAGAATATCCTGGATAGCTTGTAGTCAGTATATATTGAATCTTTTACCACAAGCTATAATAAGTTTTCTGTAGTTTTTCAGCATTCTGGCGATTGATCAACTCAAACCACATGTATTTTAAGCTGGAGTAATAGGAAGCCTATGATTTTTATTATTATTATTATTATAAAGGATTAGTTTATCCAGACCTCTGAGCCTAACAAGGGCTCTTCTTGGCCTGGTTGTCGGACTATGACAAGGGCTCTGGTTCATCCTAAAGTAGTAAACATTGAAAGATTATTCAGGAGGCTTTTTATGGTTCTTTGTTCAAATCTCTTAGTAAGTAAGATCTACAAGAGTCACAGCCTTCCTTATGTTCCTGGCAGTGTTTAGTGTGGTATTAGTTACAATATAAGAATTTTTCTGAAGTTGTTTATTCACAAGTATATGTGAGTTCTATTTTTCTCCATTTGAAGATCCATAAACCGGTATTAATACGTAGATACTCAGTGCCTTTTATTTGAAACTTCACTACTAGTTAAGTTTAAATAATACATGAAGTAAAACTAATTATTCTGCCATTGTAGGTGGTGACTTCATGTTGCTAAAATCAACATGAATAAATTGTCTTTTTGTAGACAGAACCCAAATGCATTTGGAGGTGACATTTATCATGAAGGGTAGAACAAATTTCAGAAATGGTTGAGAGTTTAGGTTTTCATGGCATTCACTACAAATATCTCGGTAGATGTCTTGCATTGATGAAAAACTGGAGTTTCAATCTTACCTTGTATAATTTGAATATGTACTATGCTTTATAGTATGACCACCAATTGTTATAATGTTTAAATTTCACTAGTATTTTGTGTGTAAATTAATTATGCAGGTACTGTAATGTTTATATCCCTTCCCTTTGGTTAATAGTATCTTATTGAGAACTATCTGACCAATCTGGTGCTGCCTGGGAAAACTGAATGACAACCAATAATCTCTCTCTCTCTCTCTCTCTCTCTCTCTCTCTCTCTCTCTCTCTCTCTCTCTCTCTCTCTCTCTCTCCATTTCAAGATATAGTAGCAAGTCATGTGTATACCCATATGGGGTATGATAAACCCATAGAGTTTATTTAGTTAATAAGTATACAGCAGAACCAGCCCTGCTTCAGGGAAGCCCTTCCTGCTCCCACCCCCATTTTTGCCCTTTGGCACTAATGATGTCATACCCTAACATTTTACTTTTTCCGATGGTAAGTCATATGTATACCAACTTTGGTTGAAATTGCTGGATGCATTTCAGAATTATGCCTGAACACACACATACACACATCTATTTTTATGTATATATAGAATAAGTCTTATGATGCTTGTTGTCCCTAGGGTCTTTTGGAATAAGGGCAAATACAGTCTGATTATGCCATTATAAAATCTCCTGGTTGAAAGTTAAGCCCTCTGTAAACAGAGTTATGCATAAAATGAATTATGATGCTCTTAAGTGTTCGTTGGAGAGGGTTATGATTAAGATTTATCTTTCAGCGGCTCACCAGAGCGGACATAACAGTGGAGTGATCCATGCTGGCATCTACTACAAACCAGGTTCATTGAAAGCAAAGCTCTGTGTAGAGGGACTTCACCTCTCTTACAAGTATCTAGACGAAGAAGGTAGGTCTCACGCATAATAGAAGATATTTTTATTAGTATATGTAAAGTAAGAAATTCTACATGTGCATCAAGAATTCGTACCACACATTTATGTTCCCTTTTACGTGTGATAGGAAAAGTTTTCTCTCAGGTTATTGAAGTGTGTATACTATTGACATAGTGCTTTCTTTCCTTCTTGTGCTTATAAAACTTTTGCTGTAACTTTTGCTTTCACAGGATTAACTGAAGCGTGATTTTTTTTTTATAATATAAATAACAAATTCTTTACAGGAATCCCTTACAAGAAATGTGGCAAACTTATTGTGGCCTTAAATGATCTGGAAGTTAGTCGATTGATGGATCTCTATGACCGGGCACAAAAAAATGGTGTGCCAGATGTAAAAGTGATAGATGGAAGTGAGATCAAGAAATATGAACCCTATTGCCAGGTGAGCTTGGTTGTTACATGTAGCCTGACTTGGTTTTTCCTCTGATAGATAAAAATGTAATGCTCATAAGTCCAGTTTTCAGTAATACTATTTTGTTCATTTGTCAACTGAATATTTCAGCATTGTGCTTATATTTCTTTTAGCAATTTTTTTTCTTTTCTGTTTATCTGTACATGGGTAGTAGTTATACATAGTATGTACATGCATCTTTCCTTTCTCAGTTTATTTATCATTTGGCTAATGAGCTGGTTTTGGTTTTTTATATATTTCTTCAGTAATCTTCTCCAGTTTCTATTAATTATTGAAATACTGTTGTAACAATCATTGATTTACAAATATACATTTTTTCTTTTATGTCAGTATGAGTTTAATTCTTCACATGTTTGGCTTTCGTTCACATTGTACTGCAAGCTTTATTCTTTACCTTTCTTCTTGGATAATCGAGGTAGTGCTGTACACCTGTTTCCCAAATCATCATTTAGTCTAGAATCCGACCATGCTATCCACTGTGGAAGTTTTTTTTTTATATAAGATTCCTTATAAGGTTGACATTTTACCCTGTCTGATTATTGTATTGCTTCTACTTATGCTGCAAATGAAGTCACAATCTTTACTTATTTGATCATGCTTTGTCACAAAGTTGGGTGAATCCTATGGTGTCACATTTACACATTGTGTATTCCTATTCAGAACTCTCGGAGCCAACATGTATTTTCATGACTTTACTTCAGATTGTTATAGAATGTCTTTATTTTTTTAATTTTTTTTTTAATACAGATGTTCTTTCATGATTTGTAACTGTGCTCATATCCTGCTTTTTTATTCTCTTGTTTAAATTATTCTTCTTATTATAGATCATCTTCCATTTCTCCATTGATGGATCATCCTCCATTGTTGTATATTGAAGTAGATATGACATTTTTTTGTCTCTGGTCCACATCACTTTTGGCATGACTATAGGGGTTGTTTTACTGCTGCAGTGTGTCTTGTGTGGTGCATTTCAGGCAGTACTAAAGGTCCTATGTATGATACGTACAGGTTATGTGCCACATAGTATGGAGGTCCTTCATGGCAGAGGGTGAATAATTGAGAGTTGTCTAATTCAGTGCTGTCTGAGTGCAACTTATCACTTCTGGTACAGATTCAGCATTGTCAGTCTTACCGAAGGCGTTTGGAAAGGAAGTAGATTTAGCACAGAACATTCTAGAAGGACTGTCGTGTGTTTGTTTGTCGTAATGGGAGTGGCTGATAAGAAAAGGTAAGAGGTTTTGTGAAAATTTAAGGCACTGAGGTTGGCAGAGCCACCAGTGATAGACGCAGAAAATCCAAGCTTATATTTGCATGTTGGAGATATGTATCATGGATAAGGCCATGCACAAAAGTGCAAAATCATATAAAATAAGAGTGGGAGACTGTTTAGACATCTGTCTTGACTTAAGTTCCAACTAACGGACTTTTTATCATAGTATGTAACATTTAGTGTTAGTGTGTGGGAAAGGGAATTTGGTTTTAATTTTATTTTCACTACTGTTTTATTGACATTTGAGGTGGGGGTTTAATAACCAGTTTTAGCTTATTTCCATTTAACCAGTATCATGTTGGGTTTGCAAAATAAGGTATACGTATATTTGTATCTCAGGTTTAATTTGAACATACCCGGTTAAATGTAGGATTGTGTTAAGAGTTCAGAGCTTTAGTCAAGTCTGCCAACTTTGCAGGTAGGTGAAAAATGGAAGCTTTAGGACATTGTTCCTTTAGCACTTCTAAATATTCACTTGTTAAAGGCAGCAATTGTAATTTGCATTATCTTCCAATCTCTCATTCATGGAAGAAATGTAAGGGTAATACATAATGCTGTTGGAATTAGTGAGTGCCACCATTTTGCTGGATCTATCAGTGCCTCTTTCTTATTAATGTCAAGCATAGCCAGACTTTACAAGACTGACTTTTTTTGTGCCTTTTAGCTGTGGAAGTTCAGCTAGGGATGTTTCCTTGACTATTCTTAGGCCTATGGTTATTTTGACTCCCATGAAGTAAAGAAATTGGTGCTGAGTGTGACAAGTAGACTCCTTAAGGATGCTGCAAATAATCCTGGGTATTTAGCAAAAATGAGTGGCTTCCCTGTGATAAGCCTCTGTCCTAAATATTTGGATAATGGGCTGTTACCTTGCTAACAGCATCTGGAACAACAGGGATGCCATTTTCAGAAGTGTCTCCTGCTCTTGTTTTTTAACTTTGAGAGCCTGAGGAAAGTTTGTATGGACCACAACTTCCTTTTCTTGGTTAGGGGATTACTAAGGTTAGATGTTACACAACTACTAAAACTACTGTGAGGCTACTTGCTGGCTTGTCTCCCTTTTGTTCACATCAGTCAACTTCTAATAGGCATCTTAGAGACTTTGTCTGTACCCTTTTATATCAAGAGTAGACGGTTGTCTCTCCTGCCACCCTAACCAGGCGGACTTATGCTAATACTCCTCCCCATCGTGCAACCTTGAGAATTCAGTGTTTGCACCTTCATCTAAGTGTAGGAGGCTGAGACCTCCCTAAAAATCTTCTTATAGATGTTTGAGAAGGTGAAATTTGGGCCAACCGGTGTGAACTCATCTTCAGGAGTTCTTGAATTAATGTTTGGAAATAAAAGTGGAACCAAGGTTAGCCTAACTTTGAAACAGATTATTGTTTGTGCTTTCTAGAAACACTCATTCCTTTGACCTCAGAGCCTACCTGATTAAGGTCATATGCAAGGAGCTCAAGAAATGATTTTACCTTCAACAGTAGTAATATCGGTGATGGTCAGGGGAGCTATAGAGCAGTTATTGGTCTATCTCAGGAGCTTTTGCTGTTGGCTGACTGCTGAGCTCTTTTTGGACGGATATGGTACCATCAGCCTGTTGTTCTATTTGGAACTTTTGACATCCCTGGACTTGAAAGATGGGTAATTTTATTTCTAAAGTGACAGATCACAGGTAAGGGTCATCCAGTTCAAGGTCCTTTGATTTGGTCTGGTCGTAGACCCAGACCTGGTGCCTCTGGTGGACATAACAAGAACCTTTCTACACTGGAGCTCAGCCACTAGCCTCTCGGAAGATGCCACCAGAATTGCCACTGCCTCAGTCTTTATGTTTTTAGACTCTTAAGTGGAGCCTCCTCTGGAGAGGTTTTTTGTGCCAAGCTGCTGTCAAGGATGGCTGTTTTGCCTTCTTGGAGGTATTCAGTTGTAGGTTTATCCCTTTGGGCTCTAACAGTGAGCTTTATTGCATGTACCAATCTTTTCAAAAGAAAGGTATGCCCAGGACTACGGTCTCTATTGTTATTGTAAAACTTGATGCTGTTGTTAAAAATGACTGTCATTTACAATGTATAATGTATCAACCATTGGTGGATTATTTTCTGAGGGATCTTATCCTAAAAACAGCATTCATAATAATCTTAGCATGAGCTAGGTGAGTGACTGAGCTAGGTAGGTGCTCTCTACAGTTTGGTGTTTATCATTCACAGAACTTGGGAAGTATTGTCATGTCCTATGTGGTTGGTTCTGTGGCAAAGACAGTTTTCTCTCAACCTCATCTTTCACCCTTATTGATCTTTTATCCTTTTCAGCTAGGGAACAAGGAAAATATTAAATTTTGCCACCCAAAAGCTGTCAGGATTAATCCTCATAAGACCAAAACTTTTTGAAATGGTAAAATTGATTATTTTTATATAATAGCTCGAGTACATGGAACTGTTTAATAACAGTTACGGTCAGTTTGTGGCAAGTCCTCTTGAAAGCTTGTGATAACACTCCAGAACTCAAATAACCAGCTCAAAGGTGAGAGGTAGTGAAGTTATGGTTATATTTACAACACTGGTCTTCTAGGCATATACAGAGATTTCTTCCATCATTAGTTTTTCCCTGGCCCTCTTGAATTATTGGTGCAATTGGTGTGTCCTGACAGTGACTCTTCCTCCTAATCGTGGTCACTTGTCGCAAGTGAAGAGTATGCGCCCTAGTTCAGTCCTGAGTTAGTGCTCCCAGACCCAGATATTCAGTAGTTTGCAGTTTCCAAGTCCTTGAGATATGATATTTGACAGGTCATCTCCTGCTGAAGTATCCAGTACTCGACCTTAAAAATTATAGGGGTTTTGTGTCAAAAAAGAAATACAATTTTACAAAAACAAATTTTATTTTATTAGTGTAAACCAGTGTTTCTTAAAGTGTGGTCCGAGGAACCCCAGGGCTCCGTGGAATGTTCCAAGGGGTCCACAAGATAATATGGCCATCAGTATCAGATAAATTTTAGGCCAAATCGTGACTCAAAAACAATTGTGGCCAAAATGTCCTAAATTCCTATTTTTGTACCACCGAATCTTCTTGGCTTCTGATAATGGCACTTGTCAGCTTAGGATGGGTGCAATTTAACAATTTTGTAGAAGGCAGTGGTATTTATGATCAGGCAACAATGTACTGACTCATGCCTGGCCACCAGGATGGGGGCCAGCGGGTGGGACTACGGATATCAGGAGGGTCAGGTCACATTCTCTCTCTCTCTCTCTCTCTCTCTCTCTCTCTCTCTCTCTCTCGTCTCTCCTCGCCTCTCTCCTCTCTCTCTCTCGGAAATGGTCCCTCAATCCTCTCCTCCTCTCCTTCCCTTCTCTCCTCTCTCTCTCTCTCTCTCTCTCTCTCTCAAATAATTAAGGAATGAATAAGAATGAATTAAGACGGACGGGACCGTCGGACTCTGAGTGAAGGGAGCTGAGAAAGAAAGAAGAAGGAATGAAGAAAAACAGGATTGTCATGAATTAAGAAAGGAAAGGAAGAGCGCAGGAAAATAACAAACCTAAAGCACAAAGGCAATGATGATATGGGATAAAAAATTGATTAAACAACATGATTGAAACAAAAACTGCACTGGTAATGGAAAGATGTTTGTCTGATTTTTTGGGCTCAAACCTAGCCAGAGTATTCTGGAATTACAGCAATTGCTTTGAGACACTTGATGCCGTTCCTAACAACATACATACGTATAACTGCAAAACTGGATTTTTTATACTGGTTGATCTTAAAACTAAGCAGCACAACCCAATCAGTGTTGAATCCGACATGCGACTGAAGCTTAGTAGATTGGAGCCAGATATTCCAAGAGTAATGAATTGGCAAAAGCAGTACCATTCATTGCATTAAGTATGGTTCAAGATGTAAGGAGGAAGCGTTTCTGTTAAGTTCACTAAAATTTGTGAGGAAAATTGCAAAATGAATAAAGTTTAGAAAGTTATTTTGAGTAGAATGTAAATATTTATGTTGAAGATAAGCCATTAATAAATATTTCAGTAGCAATTTTAGTAATATATATTATACCCTGAAAACACTTTTAAACCCAAGTGGGAAATTATCATAATAAAGCATCCGCTACATGAGAAATTTTAATAGAAGGGGTCCGCTTCACAAGAAAGTTACAGAAACACTGCTGTAAACCCATCAATATATGAGTGATTTTGACCTCCTCCTGACCTTGCACACTTAATATGACCATTTTTTGCTAGTCTATAAATGGACTTCAGAGGCTGGATGTGTAGGGAGAGAGCTGGGGCTGGTGCTGTTTCTTCTTCTTCTTCTTAAGCATGTCTGGAAAGGGAGCTGACATACTTAAAGGCTGTCATAAGGTGATGGGTTTTTACTAGAAAAATCAGTTTAGTTTAAAAAAATATTTTCATTGTATTATACTGAAATTCACCGTGCTTCAGTATTACTTTTTTATTTTTGTAAAAGGTCTTTTATAGGCGTAACAGACTTGATTAAGAAATTTTCTTGTAATGTAATTTGAATGGAAGGTAATGTGATATTGTATATGTTACTGACTTATCATCTTTTTGGGGTTTTAATGAAATTTGGTTGTTACTCGTATATTTGAACTTCACTGTGTCAGGTTTTAGTTCCTCAAATTTATTCTATTACAGGTGCTCTTTACTATTGTTTTCAGGGTCTGAAAGCCATTTGGTCTCCTCATACTGGCATTGTTGACTGGGGTCTTGTCACCGAGCATTATGGAAAGAATTTTCGTGACAATGGTGGGAGTATATACCTTGATTTCAAAGTCAGTGGGTTTGAACTGACTGAAGACAAACCAGGGTCAACAGAGGCACATCCAGAGTATCCAGTTAGGGTGTTCAGCAAAGATAAAGTGAGTTAGCATTTAAGTTTTTTGTAAATATTTTGATTTTAATTTAAAATTTTTTGAGGTAAGCTATGTAAAAGCATTTGCAAACATTTTAGACTGAAAGTGTAGTGAGAATTTCAACATATGTTAGGTTACCAACTGATGTTTATACTGTATTTTGAATGGAAGGTAATAACTTGTTTTCTGTTACTGGCTTTGTCATCTTTTTTACAGTCTGCTTTTATGGTATGGTGTGGTTTTTCATGAATGAATAAATGGCAGGGGAATACATGGGCTCTTAAGGGTAGTCTGTATTAGCAGGTAGTCCACTGAGATAATTTCTTGAGCAAAACAGTAGTTTGTACTCAAGACATTTCAGAGGCAACTTCCAAACTTGAAAACCGGTGCTCGAGGAAAGCCATATGCTGTTAAGAATAGAAGGGGACTGGTTGACCTGTTAAGAAGCGACAACAATCTAAGAATAGAAGGTGGTACCCCTCTTTGAGGACCTTGAGGACTGAGGACCCATGACTGCACCTATCTGCTTCCATAAGGGCCAGAATTCCTAGAGGTAACCCCCATCACCCCCCCCCCCCCCCCCCCCCCCCCCCCCCCCCCCCCCCCCCCCCCACCCCCCCCCCCCCCCCCCCCCCCCCCCCCCCCCACCCCCCCCCCCCCCCCCCCCCCCCCCCCCCCCCCCTGGGGAAGAAGACAGTACAGGTGGGGAAGGGAGACTCATTTGTCTGGATACTTGAGATGTAAGAGGTTGAAATTTCCTGAGTGAACAGAATCCTAGGACTCTTAGACTGGGAAAATCTTGGTTGCTGGTAGGGGGTGGAAGGCTGTTCCTTCAGGTAGTAGTGGTTATTGTTGGTACTAAAAGATGAAGTGCTGAAAGCCCTTACCATACCACTTACAAAGTCTCTAGAGAGACTTGTATTTGATGCAGGCTTTGAGGATGAGACTGAAGCCAAGGAAGAGTTGCCATACTGAAGGTGGCATCCATTGTAGTCGTAGGCTTCAGCTTCACTACTTACTCGCCAAGTACTTTGGGAAAAGGTAACAATCCAATGGATCCAGAATCTGCAACTTTTGGGGTAGAGATAAAGAATAGAGGCACCACCCCAGGAGTGGAAGAGCCAGCAGAATTTTGCACCAACCTTAGAGGAAGGAGAGCCATCAACTGACTACACACAGGCACCCCAAGGTCCTAATTCTGCCTTGAAGAAAAGGGAGTAGGGAGATCCTAATGACCTTTCCAAGTAAAGGATAGATGATTTACTGCAGAAGAACACCCGTGAATGCTAAAAGCTTCTGCAGCTTAAGTTTGGTAACAAGAAACTGTGTTTTACCCACTGGGCAATTGTCAATCCATCTTTTCTCACAGTCCTTCAACCTCTGTATTACATCTTGGAAAACTGTGGTCCACTGACTCAGTGAGGGGAAGGTCATAAAACTTGACTGACTAATCTCTTTTAAGTGGCTTCAAAGGGTGGTTGATGCTGAAGATTCTGTGGACTTGTTCCAACTCTGCAAGTGCTGATCATCCCGAAGAGCATACAGATTCTCATGAGGCTCCATTACATGATCCTGTGACGAGTCAAACCTGGTCTTCATAGGAGTCTGTGGTGTGCCAGAAGTTTGCAGTGTGACAAATCTGAGAGACTAACAGGAGTCTAGAGGGGAAACCAAAGCCACTGGGCATTGACTGAATAGTTGGTGCCGGATAACTCCAGGGTGAGGGTGATGGCCTACTGCTGTTCTGCAGTGGTGATATGGAACTTGACAGCACATCAGGCAAGACAATAGTCTTTTGAACAATGGGAATGGTCTACTTCTGCAGGTACACATGTCCACCAGCATAGAGTGCGTAAACCTACCAGCAAGCCCTGGAAATAACGGTTTAGCAAGCCTCAAATACTCAGTCTTATGCATAAGGTTGGGGTGAAAGGGAGGGGGAGCTGATGAAGATCGGTACTGATGACCACCAAGACAGGAACCACAGGAGGGGTAAAATTAGAAGGTTGCATCATGGGGAGAAGAATATTCTTAAGCACTGATGAAGCAAAACTAGCAGCAACAGAATTTGCAGCCATCACACAAGGAATTCTTAATGCAGGAGGTACTATAGTCTCGCAGGACAAGAACCACAAGAGACACTGGGATCAACATGGGCTCAAGAGGAGGGTGAATACTGAAAGCATGCCACTCATCCATCAAAGATTTGGTAACTGACCAAATCCAGTTATAGATCAAACTTTCCTTCACAGAAAACACCCAATGCTTTAGATGATCAATGAAGCAAAGATTCTCCAGTGGCTCCAGTTGCCCTCCAAGTGACAAAGCAGCAGTTAGTATTGATAAAAAATTTGTAGGTGGAACAAACTCCAATGGCAGGGGAGTGACACTAGGTGAAGGAACAGCAGATGTAATATTTCTTCTAGGAGTGGAAGCAAACCATCAGGCTATGTGAACTTTGAGGGAGATGAGTTCTCTTTTGACAATTAAACCACATGAATAGGGGAATCCATAGAGTACCAGCTTTTCATACCTTTGTATAAGTTGCAACAATGCAATGGGAGGGAACTTCAGGGGTACTGCAGAGCTTTTCATTGAGAGGTGACTCCTCAGTGATGTCCACAGACAAAGAAACCTACCCAAAGCCCAAGAGTCTTATGAGGCAGCCCTTGAAGGCTGAGAATGGAGCTCATAGGACCTCTTGGCAAACAGGAACCATTGATCTTAATTTTCATGCGCTTGTCATAACTGCGGACAGGACAGACACAAGCAGAGACTGGAGGCAACTGGTTACTGTGAGAACAAATGTGTTAATGAATAATCCTTTCACTAAGCTAAGCAAGATTCACTCGAGGAGAGAATGAATCACATGCCAAAGTAAAGACTTGTGAAGTAATTTAGGGAAAAAAAGTAAAACACCCAAAAAGTGAAGCTTAACACAAACACACTAAAAATCAATTCCAAAAAATGAGAAGTGAGATACTCATAGTAATGCTGAAAAAGGATAGATAAGTGCAAACCACAATGCACAAATGCTAGTGAATTACATGAAAATTGAGTGAAACCAAAGCAAATATACCTCAAGAAAAAGAAATGCACACAGAAACTGATGTCGGAAAACATAAGATGTATTCATACAGATGAGTGACTGACAGCAAAGGTATCATAGGATACCATGTGCATTTAAGGCCTTTGGATATTGATCAGTACAAGCTGGTGTAACTGGGCTTTGTTGCATGATAGGAAAGATTTAGTATATGGTCATTGGAATTATAATGCATAAATATTTCTTTTTTTTTAATTAAAAAGAAATAACCTATGCACTGTAAATCTTATGGGAGTCATTCGTTTGTAGTAGTGTCAAATTTCTAGAGGCATGCATTCATGATTTACTTCCATTGCAGGCTGTCCGTTGCAAGTATGTTTTAACCTGTGGAGGGCTGCAGTCTGATAAATTGGCAGAACTTTCTGGTTGTTCGGGTGACCCTCACATAATACCTTTCCGTGGAGAATATTTGTTACTCGCCAAAGAAAAGGCTCACATGATCCGTGGTAACATTTATCCAGTAAGTAAAAATATTGAATTATAGTGTTGTAATTCTGTTTGGAATATACATAAAATGTGAATTCTGCTTTCTTGAGGATTGATTTATAACTGTTTATCAATGTAGCACAGTTTCCTATGGAATACAATGATTTGCATGGCTTGGGGCAGAAGTTATATTTCATGAACAAATAATAAACAATTGTAATTTCTCTGCTTGGGAAAATCAGTAATTTAGTAATAATAAAGTATTTTTATTTCAGTTGTGTGAAATTTTATGAGTACTGTATATGAAAACTTTTCTATGGGAGAAAATTTTTTATTCATACAAACCTTTCTGTTATATTTTGAGCTGTCATTTCCAGTATTTATTTCCCAGAACATGTCTTTTGATCTTTTACTGACAGAAGCAGCTGGGATTACAGACTATGTAGGAAAAGAAGTTAACTTAATGTTATTTGGGCTATCGAAAATGCAACAAATAATGCACAAGATATATGATGAAATCATGATTTTGGGACAAAATTTTAAGGGTTGCATAAACATGAGATCAAATGATGCATGAGTACATCCAGTAATTCAATACTGCTTTAGATTGAATGATAATTATAAAATGTAAGTTAGGTCAGACTATTATAGTAGATAGTTATTTATATGGAATCACGCTAGACTATAAGCTATGAGATTTAGCCCCAAGGTACCCTATTGTGTAGGTTTCCATTACTTAGTGGAAATTGCAGACTCCCAAGCTGTACATCAAGTTGAGGTGGCACTGTGTTGGCTAGAGAGGAAGCCAGCATCTTCATATGTAAAATGAAGACTCACCAAAGGGAAACTATGAGTTCTTATCAGCATTCTATATGAGGCATGGAAAACAAGGGAGTTAAGTGTATGGCACAATACAGCCGAACTGTGAGAACTTTGATTGCTGGTGCATGACACCTGGACCAGGCGCTGGCAGTCATCTCCATGATCAGTATAAAAACATAAGCTCGAACTAGCTGTGTGCACCTTTACTTGGAAGTCCCAAATCCATTTTTGCTAGTTGGAAAGTGCTAGGAGCTCCTGAAGAACTTTTCATTTCTGTTTGTATCCAAGGAAGGTAGAACTGCCAAGAGGTGTTACTCTGGTATGCTATGTCTGACCTGCAAGTCTATTAATGAATCTTGAATGGACTTCTGGAAGAAGCAAAGTTTATAGTGCAGTCATGAGTTAACCAAAGTTTGCTATCAGGGAATCTGTCTCATACTGGGAGGTGACAAGAGTTACAGTATAGGGAGTGGAAGCATTGAACTGCCATAGCAAAAGTACTGGCTGATGTAGGCATTGCAATTTAGTTTGGGAACCCACTGTGAAATAGCTGTTAGCTGTAAAAAACTATACAGGCAGTCCCTGGTTCACTGCAGGGGTTCCGTCCCCATCGGCGCATCGTAAGCAAAAAGTCTACTCCCTACTGGTCAGCAGCATAGTACAGCCAACCCCATTATTTCCGGACTTGCCTAGTTGTGGATTTTTTTATGGAGCATATATGCACATTATTTGCAGAAAATATGCTTACTCACAATACCTTTTCTGGGCTCAGCTCGTGTCGGCCTATGAAAGGATCCTTAATATCATTCTTTCTAGGTAAAAATTTCAATCTAAAATTGTACCGAGAACAAAACAAAATTAAGAAAATGTCAGTAAAACTGACTCGCTCACTCTTAAAAAGAAGTGTCGGTATGGTAATAGGGCGAGTGGGAACACTACCACGAGACATTCACCAATTAGGAACTTCCAATCAGAATCCCCACAAGAGAGAGCTGATACCAACGGGCGATGTGGCCGCTACTACTACTACTAGAGGACGCCACGGACAGCAGCGCCCCTAGCGGACATCCTTAATCATTAGCGCTAGCGTTCAGACGCATTTTCTCTGTGCTGTGCCTTTTACAGGATTTCTTATCACCATCGTTATGGAACGTTCTGCCATCGCAACGGCTAAGTTAAGTGCCTCATAAGTAATGTTTTACTGTATTTTTTGTCTTCCGGGAACCAGTATTTTCCTTCTAATAGGTCTTATACGGTTTCCCGGTTGTCTCGTGGCGGCGCCATGCTGCCTCGTTAAGAATTCCCGGTCCTCCATACTGGGACTTCTTATACTTATGGCTTACTATATTACGTTCATCGTTCTTACATCGAGTTTTAGCTAGATTAGCCCCTTTACCATTTCTCTTAGTTTGGTATTTAGGGCTATTATTATTGTTCCAGCCCAGCATCCCGGCTCTTGCTCTTCATCGGCTATCGCTGGCTCCGAGTAGGCTTCTGTTCCTCGGAACAGTCTGCCTCCTCCTGGGCTTCTTTTTCTTCTACTAAAAGTGTCTTTTCCATCTTTACGATGTATTTTATTCTATTTAGGGTGTTAGGCTAGCCTAGGTGCATGTCCCATGTATTGGTACAGCCTGGTTCACGTGGCCCTCCCACGGTTGTGTGCTCGCGGCTTAGGCCACTTGCGGTCACGTGTTCCATCGCACCTTACCCTTCCCCTTCCCTCCCTACCAGGTATAGGAGGCGCTGGGGGACCCCTTGGTTGTCATGACAACCTCAGTTGCCTTCCTCCCTCTCTCTCTGAGGTGGCCAGGGGTTCCTCCCAGCAGGGGGATATAGGTTGGCGACCACTCATAGGGTACCGAGTCTCCGAGCGGGTAGTTGTTGAGACGGGGAGGAGTAGGCCAACCCCCCCCCTCTCTCTCTCCCGCCGTGTTACGCCGAGACCCTCCCCCCCCCCCTTCCCCAGTTGCTCAGCCACCTTCCCTTTCTATAACGAACGGAGCCTTCGCCGTCGCAGCCGGGGCACCTTTGGTTTTTTATAGATTACTGGCTCCGCCAGCGGGCGGGGTGGTCACTACTAGTGGTCGGTTGCTTGCCTACTATATCCTTACATCTCTCCCCCGCTACCGGAAGGGAGCTTGCTTCTTACCCGGGCACTCTTCTAGTAGACGGGTGGAGAAAGGTTTGATATTATTGTTATTTTAAGGATATACCCTAATTTTACGATGATTTAATTTTATTATTCATATGTTTACCATCCCCGCCATTATTCGTCGTGGTTTCCTTTTACCACCACTCCTGGTTGGATTCTATCTCTTGTCTCCCGACCGCCAGCGGAGCAATAGACTAGGACAACCAACCAACCTTGTTACCACACGTATTATGGCGGGGCTCTGGTTTAATCTAACTTTATCGCTCCGGCACAGCTTCGGAGCAACTGTTAGGCTGTAAGTGTTCTCCTGATACTCATGTATCTTTCCACTTACAGGCTACCAACTGTCAGGTCCTGGGATGCAACGCGACGTTGTACGACCCCTGCGGCCATGATGAGTGCAGGTCTCACGCTCCATGTGCCACGTCATTCAACGATATGATCGTCTGGCACCCGGAAGCCTGCGCCATCTGCTACGACCTAGTCAGTCAGCTGGTGGAGGGGGTAAGTCGATTATAGGCTTCTTTATCAATTTACTAACAACTCTTAGACATAAGTTTGTTAACCCTGTTCCGCCATTAGAAGCTCATCTCGCCTTTTCTTCAGGCTACTGGTGTGAGGGAGGTCGCCCTTGCTACCCTGAAAGCGGGGGTGGGTGGGCGGCTTCGGGAAGAACGCCGCCAAAAGGCCAGCCTTACATCCTTGACAAGAAGCTGGCCGTCCAGATCTTCCCTGCGGCAAGTCAACAGGGTATGTTGACCCCTTGTCCGCAGCCCCTCTCATAGCCTCCATCCAGCAAGATCTACAGCAATCTTTCGGGGTCGTAGCCTCACAGGAGTCGGTCCCGGACGTCGCTACCCTGGACCTCAACATCGAGCCTATGGCGGTAGGGGCAGAGGATTTGTTGGTTGAGGTAGGTGTGTCGGGCGCCCAAGGTCTTTCCTTGGGCGTTCCTGGATCTTCTCCTGTCCCTTCTTCAAGCGCTTCTTTCCAAGGCTTTGTGGGATCTGAGATCCCTACCCGCTCTCCCGCTCTCTCTGTACCCCCAAAGGTGAAGGGACAGAGAGAACCGAAGACTCTAAACTAAGACGACTTCTAAGAAGTCATCTTCGTCTTCTTCGGCTAGGAAGTCGTCGACTTCTTACGCTGACGCGGTGAAGGCCAAGCCGAGCTCTTCTTACTCGAAGAGCTCTAGAAGCAAGGCTTCTAAGGAGAAGGCTCGCGCTCCCGCCGAGCCAATGCCTTCTCCGGCCTCCACCGCATCCACTCCCGTTAACGCCGGTCTGGGAGGAGCGGGACCCAGCACCTTTGATCCCACTACTTTCTCAGCAGTGGTGATGCAACAGGTGGGCGAGATGGTTGGCTCGCAAGTCTCCGCCCTGGGGACGAAATTTGAGCAGATGTTAGCACAACTGTCGAGCACTCTGTCTCAATCAGGCCAGTCCATCCAAGATCTCTCTAACAGGGTTAGAGAGAATGAGGACCGAGTAGCTGGGCTCTCTCAGGTCCCCCTCCAGTCTCCCCAGTGCCAAGTGCTGGTATTTTCCAGCTCCCGCCATACGACTCTCTGCCAGCTTTCTCTATGGAGAACCCATGGAGAGTAGCCGCCATACGATCCATTTAAGGATGGTATGATTTCTATCCCGGAGTGTGGAACTCGAAGGATTGAGGACTTCGAGTTTTATCCTCCGGGAGGTTTGACGCAGCCTTTCATCGGCTATGCTAGGCTGACCGTAGCGGTCTCTTACTAGGGAAGACAAGATCTCTAGGGAAGATGTTCTCTACAGTAGGGATCATGCCCAACGGGAATGGGTTCACTGCCTTGAGGACTGGGAGTGCACAAACACCAAGCTCCAGGCCTATAAGAGTCCTTTCACTATTTTTGCGACGGAAGAGGAGGCTTCTCTTCCGTTCGCCACGAAAATAGTAGAGAGGACTCTTCAGGCAGTCCTCAAGGATGAGCCCATGCCACAGCTAAGGGAGGCGGAGTCTACTTCTCCGCTCTTCCCAGCTTTTGGAGAATTGTGGGAGAACTTGCCAGCCACGTTCACGCTTGGCAAGCTCAAGCCGGACTGCGCCATGGACCAGTTCGGCGAGAAGCTTCCCAAGGCTGCCTGATTCCTTGATTCAGGCGGAGTTCGACGCTGCGAAACTAGGTTTGGCAGGTCCCTCAATTCACTGATAATAACGGAATGGCTGCTCTCTCATATGCTACGGAACCTCTGTTTAAGATCTTGGCCAAATTCCCAGCTTGCAGACCGGTTCAGACGGATGCTTTCGACTTCTTCCAAGCTAGGAAGAATTGCCGAAAGCACGTTCTGCAGGAGTGCACTATTAGGCACGAGCCTAATAGACTCCTGGCTTCTAGCATGTGGGGAGCGGATCTCTTCCCAGAGTCCGCTGTAAATGAAGTACACCACGAGGCTGCTAGGCTCAACCAGAGCCTTAGAGCTAGGTGGGGTATTTCATCCAAGAGGAAGCAAGAATCCGTCCCCACTGCTGGTAAGAAACCAAAGAAGTCTGGTAAAAGGTTCCAGCCTTACCAGAAACACCAGCAACAGCAGCAATTTGTTCAGGCCATCCCGGTTACCCAACAGGGACAACCTGCTAGTTCTAAACAGAACCAGCCCATCCTCCTGCTGTCTCCTCAATCACAACCGTCGACCTCCTACGCACTCTCGCCGGCCTTCAACCCTACGTATGAAGGTCAGGGCTACCCTCCCTTTAACAAGCAACCGAGAGGTAGGGCGAGAGGCTACTTTCGCCAGCGTGGCGCAGGAAGGGCGACAAGGAGCAAGCAGTTCAGAGAGAGGGCGTGGTGGTCAACCTGCCCATCAACAATGAGGCTCCCCAGGTAGGAGGAAGGCTGTTCCTCTTCCGTCACAGGTGGGGGTTCAGCAATTGGGCACAGAGCATAGTGTCCAAAGGGTTGGGTTGGAGTTGGATCAAAGAATCCTCCTCCAATCAAATCATTCCGCCAAATACCATCAAAGGAATTGACAGATTACGCGGAGGAACTCCTTCGGAAAGGAGCTATTGCGAGAGTCAAGCATCTAAAATTTCAAGGTCGCTTATTCAGCGTGCCAAGAAAGGCTCAACAAAAAGAAGGGTAATCTTAGACTTGTCAAAGCTAAACTCTTTTCATTCGTTGCGACAAGTTCAAGATGCTTACCCTCTCGCAAGTAAGGACCTTACTTCCGCGTGGGTAGCCGTCACATGCTCCATCGATCTTACAGACGCATACTATCATATCCCTATAGCCAGACACTTCCGCCCATTCCTAGGATTCAGGCTAGGAAATCAGACATTCTCATTCAAAGTGATGCCCTTCGGTCTGAATGTAGCCCCCAGGGTATTCACGAAAATAGCAGAAGTGGTTGTGCAGCAATTGAGAACTCAGGGAATCATGGTAGCAGCATACCTCGACGATTGGTTGATCTGGGCACCAACTGTCGAGGAATGTCTCAAAGCCACCAAAAAGGTAGTTCACTTTCTGAACATCTGGGGTTCCAGATAAAACAAAACGAAATCCAGACTTACCCCGGAGTCTCGTTGTCAGTGGCTGGGAATCCAATGGGATTTGTCTTCCCACAATCTGTCAATTCCAGTGGCCAAACGGAAGGAAATAGCAAAATCTGTCAGGCAATTTCTCAAATGCAAACAAACATCAAGGAGAAACCAGGAAAGAATCCTAGGGTCCCTTCAGTTTGCTTCGGTAACAGATATCCTCCTGAAAGCAAGGCTAAAAGATATAAATACGAGTTTGGCGATCGAGAGCAAAACACCAAATCTCCGAGACAAGTTGTCATGTAATTCCACAGATCCTTCGCAATCAACTCCGTCCATGGTCAAAAGTAAAGACTTAGCCAAGCAGGTACCCCTTCAATATCCACCTTCCAGTGTTAACCATTCACACGGATGCCTCCCTGTCCGGGTAGGGGGGATATTCTCAGTTCAAACAGGTTCAGGGGACTTGGTCAGTTCAATTTCGCCAGCTCCACATAAACGTTCTGGAAGCAATGGCAGTATTTCTTACCTTGAAGAGACTGCTTCCCCCGAAAAAGTCTCATCTAAGGCTAGTTTTGGACAGTGCAGTGGTAGTTCATTGCATCAACAGGGGAGGGTCCAAATCCAAGCATGTGAACCATGTCATGATAGCCATCTTTTGCCCTAGCAAACAAACACAAATGGCATCTGTCCGCCACTCACCTGGCGGGGGTAAGAAGAAAGTGATAGCAGACGCTTTGTCCCGGTCAGTTCCTCTGGAATCAGAATGGTCCCTAGACGACGGGTCATTCCAGTGGATATGCCGGAGAGTCCCAGGTCTCCAAGTAGATCTCTTCGCCTCACAAGCGAACCACAAGCTCCCTTGCTATGTGGCCCCCAACCTGGACCCTCTGGCTTATGCCACGGACGCCCTGTCGTTAGCTTGGGATCAGTGGAGAAAAATTTATGTTTTTCCTCCAGTGAATCTTCTCTTGAAAGTCTTTAAAGCAAGCTGAGGACTTTCAAAGGAATAGTAGCTCTGATTGCACCGGACTTGGCCCAAGAGCAACTGGTATCCTCTTCTTCTGGAATTGGGTTCTCCGACCTCAACGGATTCCCAATACCCAAGCTGTCACAATCAGTACAAATGAGGACTGTGTTCGCTTCCTCAGGAATTCTTCAGACCCTAACTTTATGGACTTCATGAAGTTTGCGGTTAATAAAGATGCTAATATTGATCCACAAAATATTCTCTTCCTAGAATCAGATAAGAGAGAGTCAACCATTAGACAATATGACTCAGCTGTTAAAAATTAGCATCCTTCCTGAAAGAATCAAACACTACAACCATGACAGTTAATCTAGCTATATCCTTTTTCCAAGATCCTTGTTTGAAAAAGGTTTAGCAGCTAGCACTATTACTACTCATAAATCGGCTTTTGAAGAAGATCTTTCAGTTAGGTTTTCAGATAGATCTGACTGAATCTTATTTCACGTCTATTCCTAAAGCCTGTGCTAGACTTAGACCTTCTCAAAGGCCTACTGCAGTTTCATGGTTCTTAAATGATGTCCTCAAACTAGCTTCAGATACTGACAACTCGTCTTGTACATTCATAATGCTTCTTAGAAAGACATTATTCTTATTAAGCCTAGCTTCAGGAGCTAGAATTTCAGAACTGTCGGCTCTATCCAGAGATGCGGGGTCATGTGGAATTCCTTCCCTCAGGAGAAGTTCTGCTTGCTCCGGATCGTAGCTTTTTAGCTAAAAATGAGGATCCTCTTGCAAGGTGGGCCCCTTGGAAAGTCATCCCACTTCCCCAAGACCCTTCTCTCTGCCCAGTATCAACTTTAAGAGCCTTTCTATCTCGTACATCCTCAAGATCCTCAGGTTCTCTCTTCATGAGAGAAAAAGGTGGTACTTTGTCAGTAAAAGGTATTAGACAACAAATCCTTTACTTCATTAAACAAGCCAATCCTGATTCATTCCCAAAGCACATGATATCAGGGAGTAGCCACCTCAATTAATTACTTTCAACATATGAACTTTGAGGATCTTAAAAAGTATACTGGATGGAAATCTCCGACAGTCTTTAAACGTCATTATCTAAAGTTCCTTGGGAATCTTTAAAATTTTGCAGCAGTAGCAGCGGGAAACATTGTTTCTCCTGATACTGTATAGTAGTCGTAGTACAGATCCAGGGTCTCCTTTCTACCTACCTCATCCAACATGCCTCACCCTATCGCCATGCTACTCGGATATCCTAGCCTCAGCCGCTGAAATCATACTAGTGGATTGTCCCTTATTTTTTTGCTAGGGACATCCACACTTTGTACTGATAATGTACTTCAGTGTACCTACCCTTATTTTTTATGCTAGGGTAGGACACATGTGTTTGTATATTTTGTAAATAATCTTCTAAGTAAATCTATTTTGTTAATATTACACTGCATTATTATAATTTACTATGTTTACTGTAATTTTAAGTACTTTCATTCACCTAACGTTCTTTTATGTTACTGTTTAGAATAAGTTAGGCTTAAGTACTTAGTTGTATGCTGTAATTGATTTACTTATATTATATCCCTCATTTTACAACTGCTTTTCATTTGTCCTTTTTTTTTCCCATCTTGTCTGTTTCTCTGGTACTCTTTCATAGGCCGACACGAGCTGAGCCCAGAAAAGGGATTTTGACGAAGGAAAATCTATTTCTGGGTGATTGGCTCGTGTCGCCCGTATGAAACCCACCCTGTATTGTTTAAACCCCCCCCCCATGCAGGACAAGATGTTTTTAGATTAAGGATGTCCGCTAGGGGCGCTGCTGTCCGTGGCGTCCTCTAGTAGTAGTAGTAGCGGCCACATCGCCCGTTGTATCAGCTCTCTCTTGTGGGGATTCTGATTGAAGTTCTAATTGGTGAATGTCTCGTGGTAGTGTTCCCACTCGCCCCTATACCATACCGACACTTCTTTTTAAGAGTGAGCGAGTCAGTTTTACTGACATTTTCTTAATTTTGTTTTTCTCTGGTAATTTTAGATTAATTTTTACCTAGAAAGAATGATATTAAGGATCCTTTCATAGGGCGACACGAGCCAATCACCCAGAAATAGATTTTTCCTTCGTCAAAATCCCTTTTTTGAGACTAAATGCTCTTTCTCTGATAAGACTATTAAAATACTCAGGTATAAGAATTTTTACAGGTTTTTTTGTTTGAAATATCAAATTAGACAGTTCTAAACATTTTTAGATGGGTTTTAAGTATTGGCAGACTTTAGCTATTTGTAAAGATGTGTTACCTATCCCTCATGAAGAAGGGGGTTCCACTGTAATGCTTTGATTTCAGTCAAATTAGAATGAACTCCAACTAGAACTTGAACTCAAATCTTTTAAGGAAGTGGGAGGTTACACTTTATGTTTTACCTTTATCATGTTCCAGTATTTTCTGAGAGGGAATGAATAAAAAAAATGTTAGCCTCATCTTTTTATTGCATTTGAAAACTTCCGTATCTCGTGAGAAGTGAAATCAGTTATTGACAGTTATGTAATTTTTAAGAAATTATATGCCATACAGTTACCTAAAGGGAACTGCCACACTGATAAGAAGGCAACCTTTCAGGTTACCCTAAAATAATTTGGAGATGACTAGCATGTTAAAGCCTTCTTTCTTATTTTCTTTTAGTAATAAAGCATAGTGATCATATGATATTGTTGGAGGTTACAGCTTACAGTCTGCCTTGGACAGCACACTGTAGATGTACTAAGGATTCTTTTCATCATTCTTTTAGATGCATTGCATTTTGCATCTTAGATTTTCCCATCAAATATCCTGATGACTTGAAATTTTTCTTGTACTAGTTGTCATCCAGCATAAAAAAAAAAATCTGGACCAACCTTGAGTCTAGAAATGTAAATGACTAAATTTGTTCAACTTCTTTTAGTAACACTTAATCCTTTTTAAGGATTAAGTATTTTATCTGTGTAGGTTTTATATGTGACTCTCATTCACTTACAGTTTATCTCTTTTTAAGGTACCAGACCCAAGATTTCCATTCTTGGGTGTCCACTTTACACCTAGAATGAATGGCGACATTTGGCTTGGACCTAATGCTATTCTTGCATTTAAACGTGAAGGATACAGGTTAGTAGTAAACTGACTAAATTGTGCTTGCTTGTACTTGAGATTGATTTCACAGTATCACTTCAGTTTTTATAAGTTAATTAGAGTGCATGCACAAATCCATCTTTATTGGTTGCATAAAGGGATAAAAAAAATGGTAAACTCAAGACTTAACTGATCATCATTATCGCTAACATTTTTATGTTAGCGTTTTCCTTTTTGTGATAAGATTTACATTGAGTTCTCTCTACTCTCTGCTCTCCTGCATACATTTTGTTAACAAGATTACGTTGATACATACAAAGAAAAAAACAACTGAATTATCCTAATGCATTACAGATCACAAACAGTAGATCTACACTTAATCATCACAGTCTCACTAAAGATCACATACATTAGGGATCGAACTTGTGCAAGTAACAGTTCCCTTGTTGATTTGTAACAAACCCATCTGTCATAATTAGCCTTAATCTGCAGTAATGATTCTTCCCATATGTTTAGTTTATGAAGTCTGAGTGTGGCGGTAGAAAACGAGAAATTCAACTTCCGAATGACTATATTTTCTTGCTAACTTTCGTCCTGTCAGCAGGTATCTTTTTGTCTGTCAGCCACAAGATTTTTCCCCAGCTTGCTTTGGTCTTCTGGATCTTCTATAACTTCTTCTGAACAATAACCAAACTCTTCCTTCCATACTTTCCATGTATTTCAGCTGAAAAGGTTTATTAGGTAACCTTATACAATAAAAAAGGAACTTCCTTTACAATAATGGCAGCATATTGTATTGTATAATGTACCAATAAGCACTAGACTATTAAGCACCTTAAAATACAGTATGTGAATTTCCAGATAGAAAAACTAATTATTTGCTGAAAGTTTGGGAAAATTGGCTGGTCAACAACAGATGACATCAGTGACTGAAATATGTAATAAATGTAGAACCCACCAATTTCCCTTTTTAATATTTGGGCAAGAACCAAAGTGAAAAGGGGCTGATATTAATTTCTTCAATGGAAAATCAATTAGAAACAAGGCCAGGAAAGCAATCCTAAAGAATACTCTCAGAGTGGTGGCAGAGCTTTAGACCTCATAGTATGGCTGTGAAATGTGAAACTATTTGTTATAATAATTCATGCCCTATGATCCAGGTTAGAATGGAATGGAATATAGAATTGTTCCGGCACGTTATACAAGCCATCGGTCCTTTACATAAGGAATTACTATTCAGCACCAGTTGGACCGGTCGTAAGATTTAATGACAAGGTAGTTCGGCAGTAACTGCTTGTCCAATGGTCGAGATTTCCCGCCTGACTGGATGTAAACATTCCACTTTGCTTTCAACCGCTGTCGGGTAAAGACGTGTGCTCTCCTCCCTGCCCGCCTCTGTCGTGAGATTGTTTACAAGCTTACCTTGACTTTCAATCTGTTTTCTTAAATACTAGTGTGATTGACTGTAAGTACTTATTATTTGTTTGTTATTATTGTGGTTTTGCATCGCTGAATTCATCATGCAGCCCCACGAATCGGAGAAGCCCTCGCTCCCCCCATCCAACCAGAGAGTGTGCCCTGGAGTGGGAGGCCGAAAGTGTGGGGCTTTTAGGTTCAGTGATGTTGTGGACCCTTATCCTCTGTGCACAAGATGCCGAGGGCGGGAATGCTCTCGTGATTTAACTTGTGTTTGTTGTGTCTCTTGGTCAGAGGAGCAGTGGGAGCAGTACGAAAAGAGAAAGAAGCCGTGTAGGGCCGCCAAGGTGTCGTCGGAAAGCTCTCCCTCGACACCTTTGGTGACGGATACTTCATCTTCTTTTCTCCCTCCTCGTCAGCTCCCGCGGATGGCTCTCTCCCCTTTTGGGGACGTGTCTCTCTCCGCCTCTTCACTCGATATGTTGAGTGCAGAGGAGGAAGGGCAACATCCCGATCTTGAGTTGTACTTTGGGTTGTCTGCCACTCAGGGGAGGATCCTTCCCCCACTGAGTGAACAGGAACCCCCCCTTAACCTGACTGTTGCTTCCTCAGTGTGTCTGCCTCTGCAGGTGGGGACCTTCAGCAGGTGTGGCGCTCACTGAGTCTTCCGGGCACTCCGAGTATTCAGGGGCTCATCCATCATCTTGCTGCACCCCTGGTCACTTACGGGGTGGAGATGAGGACGACTATGACTATGTCGACCCTGGGTTATGCAGCCCCGCCTCACCTGATATATACCCAGCACGTGACCGTGGTCACCCCTACGGCTGCAGTACAAGCTCCATTGCTGTACGTGCCCCAGAGGGAGTTTGTACCACCTCGACCTGGGTTTGCTGTCCTCGCTCCTCCCCCTGACTTCGAGTGCCCGAAGAACTCTCCTTAGATCGCCCACCTGTTGCTGTCGCAGTACCTACTGCCCATGTTCCTGCCCGTGGAATTGCTGCTGCTCCTGCAGGTCCTTCCGGCCAGGTGGAGCTGGGCCCCGTTGGCACTGCAACCGCCCCAGCTCCAGCCTGGATGGGAGACCTGTCAGCTGTCCTGAGTAAGTTGGCGAAGAGGAAGTCCAGGAAGGAGAGGAAGGTGTCGATGTCTTCTTCGTCTTCATCTTCGTTGTTGTCTTCTGCCGCCTCCTGCCCTTCGACTTCCAAGGCCCCCCAGCCGAGGGAGAAGAAGGTGACCTCACCCCCCAAGAAGTCTCTCACAGAGACTTCTAAGGGTCTGTCTCGCTCCAACGAGACTGGTGGGTCTTCCGCTGGTCCTCCCGTTTCTCCGGGTACGGGCCCCGTCCCTCCTTCCTCAAGGAAGAAGAAGACTGGGACCAACGAGGTACCAGCCACCACTGGTACCTCCACTCCCAGCTTCAGAGGTTCCACCTCCGGACCGGGAACTGTCTCGGCCGCTCACTCGCTTGCGTCACCGAGTGTACGGTCGCCTACCGGTGATCGTGCAGCCTAGGTCCAGACGACTGAGTACGCTCACCGTCTGGACCCAGGCACGGAGCGGAAGGATGGTAAGAGACACTCAGGTGACTCTCGCCAGACCAGAGATTGCTTGGGCAGCGATCGTCCGGTACCCAGGGTTGAAGCAACGGTCCCACCAAACTGTTCACGTGTTGAGGCTGGGAAGAGGTCCCCCCAGTCACCAGGGACAGCCTCAGCTGCTTCTGGGACTGTGGCGTGTCATGAGGACAGTACTCGTTCTCACCACATTAGTGGACGCTACCAGTTACGCGACTGTTGCTCCCACCGGGACCGGATGGCTCGCACGACTGGTAGCAGCTCCCCTGATGCACAAGACCGACACTACTGTCCTCGGTCCAGTGTTTCTCTGCAGGGAGACCGCTGGTCCAGACCTGCAGCTTGATCACCACCGCGGGTTGGCGATCGCCTGCAGTCCTCCCAGCCTACCGGCTCTGCTGGTAGGCAGGGTAGGAGCATCAGGTCTTCCTCACCTGTCCCTTCAACCTCCTTGGGCTACACCGGGAGGAGTGAGGCGAACAGGAGTGACCTTGAGGAGTGCGCTCCTTATGGTCCGGCCACGAGAGCGTATGAGCTTGGTTTGGTCATAGGACCAAACAGATCATACGCTGAGGTGGTTGGAGGAGACCACGAGGGGTCTGGCAAGGTTCTTCTTCCTGAAGGAAGAGTGTCTCGGGAAGTGATCGGCCTGGATGGATCTGATGGTCCATCGCCTCAGGACACGATCACCCCCGAGATACAGAGGTCCTTTGCAAAGGTCATTGCGCTGATTAGTCAGCACAACGACCTCGGGGAAGGATCGGTGGTTGCTTCCTCTGACCGTCCATCGAGGTTAGAGTCATTCTTGGGTAATAAGAAGGAACCGAGAGCAACGGTGGGGCTACCCTGCTCTTCCTTGGCAGAACCAAGTGAACGCCCTTGTCTCCGGACAAGAGGCCTCACTCAGGGCTAGCAGGTTGGACAAGTTGCTTCCCCCTCCTCTGCCTCGTCAGCGGCATTTCTACGTACAGGTTGATCCGGAGCTAGCTCGCCTAACTCCGGGAGTGCTTCTTCAACACCTGCTGTCAGAGAACCAGAGGTTCTCACAGCAAGAGGCATCGACCCTGGAATCCACTGCCATGGCAGCTTTCCAGGCTGTCTCCTGGCTGGATCTGTGGTCCCTCACAGTACCCAGAGTCTCAGCCTCCTTGGGAGCTATAGTTCCTGAGGAAGACTCTGGGTTCAGGAGACTCTGCCAGTATGGAGGTAGGGTCATCTCCTACCTCGCCCACCAGACGACCAACCTGTGGGCCAACCTGGCTTTAAGGAGAACTGACCGTTGCTGGGTTCCTCCTCTCTTCTCCAGAGAGATGGTGGACGCTGCGGTGGAAAAGCAGAGCTGAGGACAGCAACCCCTTAATACACCAGGCAGATGCGAAGACTTCTGGGCAGTCGCGTTCAACTGCGGCTAAGCCTCAGAGCTTAGCTAGCGCTTCCTCCGTTTCCAAGACATCAGCACCATCGAAGGTAGCGCGAGGAAAGACCCAGCCTTCCTCTTTCGCTTTGAGAAGTGAGCGTCGGCCCTCCTCTCAAGCCTCCTTCTCTCGCGAGAAAGGGGCTAAGCGGAAGGGGAAGAGAGGGAAACACTAGGGACGGCGTTCCCCCTCAACTGCTGCTGGAAGTGCGGGGGTGCCTGGCGAGCCATTGGGCAACTTGGCAGCGCTACGGAGCCGAGTCTTGGGTAGTGGATGTCCTTCAGGAAGGATACCTACTTCCCTTCGAGTCAAGACCACCCCTCACCTCACACCCGGTCCACCTTCAAACGTACGTCCCTGGTTCTGCAGACCATGCTGAGCAAAGGAGCTATGGATTGTGCGAGATCAGTCACCGGTGGAGAAGTCTATGGGAGCCTGGAGACTGGTGATAGATCTCTCTCCCTTGTGCTGTTTTGTTCACCACTCGGTTCACAATGGAAGTGGCACGCTCAGTGCTCGATTCCATCAGGGAGAACGATTGCCTGCTTTCGGTGGACCTGAAGCATGCACATTTTCAAATACCCATCCAACAGTCCTCCAGGAAGTAACTCCGCTTTATCCTCGATGGGACAGTGTACCAATTCAGGGCACTGTTTCGGTCTCTCAACCGCCCCACAGGTGTTCACGTAAGTGTTCATTCTGGTGTCGGCTTGGGCCCATTCGGTCAGGATACGTCTGATGAGGTATCTCGACGATTGGCTGGTCCTGGCAAACTCTCCCTCACAGTTGCTACAGGACAGAGATTGACTCCTCGACTTCTGCCGCAATCTGGGGATCGTGGTAAACTTCGAGAAGTCAGATCTCGAACCCAAGCAGAGGATAAAGTACCGGGACATGCTGATCAATATGGTAGCAGCACAAAAGTCTTCCCTGTGGAATCACAGATCAGCAGGTTCAGGGAGGCAGCCCGACGGTTCCTGTCACAACAGGAACAGTCAGCTCAGCAGTGGCAAGTCATGATCGGTCACCTGTCGTCACTAGAGAAGTTAGTCCCTAACGGGTGTCTTCACCTGCGGTCTCTTCAATCAAGGCTAAAGGAGTGCGGGTCATAGGCACGGGATCCACAGTCCTTCCGGTTCCTCTCACAGAGGAAGTAAGGGAGGACCTGGCCTGGTGGCTAGACAACAGGAACCTCTTAATAGGGGTGCCCCTGCGCACTCCCCCTCAGACTCAGAGATCCTGGAGATCCTTCTGTTCTCAGACGCATCGACTGAGGGTTGGGGCTCACACTATGAGAGTTGCTGGTTGCAGGAGTGTGGAACCATCACAACAAGCACCTTCACATCAACTTCCTGGAACTCAAGGCAAAGTTTCTCGTGCTCCAAGGATTCCTGGGAAACGACCTGATGGCGGGACATTTGGTGGTGTTGATGAGTGACAACACCATGGTAGTGGCATACGTCAACAAACGGGGGCCTAGTGTCCCTCCCATTGCACCAGTTGACGATGCAGGTGCACAAGTGGGCCATAGCTCACTACGTAGAGCTGACAGCCAGATACAATCCAGGCAAGAGGAATGTAGTGGCAGACAAGCTCAGCCGCCAGAATCAGGTGATTCAGACCAAATGGTCTCTTCACTCAGACGTGGCAGAAAGGCTCTTCGACCTGTGGGGGTGGTGTCCAGTAAATGGATCTGTTTGCCACCCCCGGCACAACAGAAAACTTCAGGTTTTCTTCTCAGTTGTGCCGTACCCATGGGTAGCTGCAGAGGATGCGTTCCAACATCCGTGGGACAACCTCGTTGTCTACGCCTTTCCCCCATTCTGCCTGATTCGCAAGGTGGTCAGCCACCAGCAATCTTCGGGTGATTCTGGTGGCACCCAAGTGGCCTCAGGCCATTTGGTATCTGGACCTGCTGGCTCTTCTCTTGGAGGCACAGCAAGAGATTCCCCCCATGGCACAACCTGCTGTGTCAACCGCATGTAGAACGGTACCACCAGGCAGTACATTCTGTGTGTCTTCACAGCGAGAGGCTTTTCTCGCCGAGCAGCAACAGAGATGGTTGGATATTTCAGACAGTCCTCTGCAGCAGTATACCAGGGAAAGTGGTCCATCTTCTGTGGTTCTGTGGTTGGTGTCGTAGACAGGGTCTCTCTCCGCTCAGAGCCATCTTCAGCAGGTAGCAGATTTCTTCATCTTTCTTCACCGAGAGAAGCTCTTCTCTGTCTCTGCAGTCAAAGGATACAGAGCCGCCCTGGCCCTGGTCCTTAAGCTGCGAGGAGTTGATATTTCCTCCATGGAAATATCTCTCCTAATGAGGAGCTTCAAGAGGTCTTGCCCACCCAGGGAACTCAGGCCCCCGGGGTGGGATGTGACTCTTGTCTTAAGGAGTTTGACTCGTAGACCCTATGAGCCTCTCCGGGAGTCGTCAGATAGGGATCTTTCTGCTGGCCCTGGCATCGGCGAAGAGAGTAGGAGAACTTCATGGTCTTTCCTTCGATGTCAAACACTCAAGGGGATGGGGATCAGTTACGCTCGATTTCGTCCAGGATTCTGTAGTGAAGACTTAAACCCTTCGGTCCCTGATGCCAGGTTCGAGTCCTTCTCTATCCCCTCCCTAGTGGACTTCACCGGTAATGATACGGAAGAGATGCTGCTTTGTCCTGTTAGAGTGTTACAACGCTATCTGAAGAAAACTCGACACCTCCGGCCTGAGGGTGACCAAGAAAGAAATGTCCAAGAACACCGTTTCTTTCTGGCTCCATGAGGTAATCAGGAAAGCATTCAACTCCGAGAGGAGTGCTGACACCAGTACCTTTCGTCTGAGAGCCCACGAAGTTAGAGGTATTGGTCCATCCCTTGCATTCCACAAGAACTTGTCTGTGCACAGGTGCTGAAGGCAGGGGTGTGGTTCAACCAGACCACCTTCACTTCTATCTTCGGGATATTGCCCATAGGTTCTTGGACACTTTCCTTGGGACCCGTGGTGGATCCTCAATAAGTTGTGTAGCTTACCCAGCTCCTTAACAGGACAAGGTTGCATCTCGTCTTTGTGATATCGTATGGTTGAGAATGAATGAGAGTGTGACTAGCTCCTCTTCCTTCTCTTTTCTTCCCTCTCCCTGTGGGCAGAGGGTATCGGTTGTCACACGCTGGACAGGACGACAGTGCAGGTAAGCCACATAACTGATCTCAATTCTATCTCTTTCATTAGGGATAGAAGCGTTTATCCGTCCCTTCCCTGCAGGAGGGAAGTGGACAGCAGTAAGAGACAAACCCAATGTTTTATATTTGACCCCTTACTTATGACTTGAAGTTCTTGCTTGCTATGCATACGAGGTACACATGCCTCCCTCTTATGGATTGGTCCAGAGGTCTGGCCACTGATCCTGCAGTTATCACTCCGTATCAGTTGGACAGAGAACTAGGTTCCTCCCCTTTGCTTTGTTTTACAGCCACCGGGAGGGGAAACTTAGGTTGGGCAAACACTAGCCTGTTCACAAGACTCAGATTCCTCCCACCAATAAGTGAGTCTTCCTTATGTAAAGGACTGATGGTTTGTATAACATGTCGGAACAAATCACAATTTTTGAAAGTAAATTGTATTTTTCCTAACTGTACCACCTGAGGTCCTTTACATATAGTCCCACCTCATGCCACCCCTCACTCTGTTTCCTGGGCCTGAAACAAAGTGAATGTTTTACATCCAGTCGGGGGGGACTCCCGACCATCGAACAGGCAGTTACTGCCGAATTACCTTGTCATTAAATCTTACGACCAGTCCAGCTGGTGCTGAATGGTAATTCCTTATGTAAAGGACCATCAGGTTTGTATAGTTAGGAAAAATACAATTTACTTTTAAAAACTGAATTTTGGCATGGCACATAAACATTTCATACAGAGGTGCCATAAGGATGCTTATGGCGCCAATGACTGGTGTGCCATTCTGGCGCCATAAATGCACAGAAGTTAGCACTTTTGTTCAAACCCCATTAGTTCATGATTTTCCTTTTCCTCTAGCAGTGGTAAGTGGTATCACTTCTGAGTTGCAAAGGAAGTCAACTCAGGACTCATTGGCGTGATCTGTGAAACGATCTAGGGAGGTTTCGACTCAGTGTGCTAAATTCTCTTCTGAGTGCTAAAGCCTCTTCCCCTCTACAACAGTTGTGCTTTTGAGGTGATAGACAAGATCACAATCCAGACCGAGAGTGAAAGTCTGATTCCCCTTCAGGGCTTTCAAGAAGTTGACATGCAAACACCCTCCTATTAAATGAAAGTTTTTCCCTTTGCAGCAGTAGGAGCCAGCATCCAAGCGAGTAAGTGATCAGGTCCCCTTAAACCTGCATGTATGTCCCATGTTCCTTTCTTATTCCCCTATTTTTCTCTTCCTGATCCCCCTATTAAGAAGACGCCCTTACGAGTATCCTCTGGGTTTGACTAGGACATACTACATAGTGAGATCAAACCTCTTCTTTAGCTTTCAATCACAATATGTCCCTTACTTCCATTCTGCATTGGCCTACTGTTAGTATAATTGTCCTCTGCTCTTCACTTTCCTAAGGAGTGAAAGCAGAACTAACTCACCAAGAGCCAGCTAAAAGTCTAGCTCCCAGAGTTAGGGCTTTACAGCGCCTTGAACTTCTAGCTTGTCTGACACCCAGTTCGCTGGGTGACAGCTACAATCTGGCATAATCTACTGTCTGACACCAGCTATAGAGCCACGAGCATTGAGCTCGTTTGGCATTCAATTTACCTAGTGCATCTCTTTCACCGATCTCAGCTAGCTCCCACCAGTCTCAAGCTCATAGCTCAACTGGTGTACAGCTCTTCTGGCACCATCTACAAACTGATAAGCAGATCGTTCTCTGTCCATTTGGAGTTTTCAGAGGACGTCCTTTGCATATATCGGTGTAGTAAGATCTGTTTCATCCACTGACAAGACCATATTACACTTACAGACTTTTCCTTGAGGCACACTCGGAATTAGGAGAGCAGTTTGCCTTCATATAAATAAAGCTAAGGAAGTCAGAGTAACCTCTTCCCCTTTTGCTTAAATATTTTATTTCTCGTATGTCCATACAACTTTCAAACTACTACTGAGAATGTCAGCATTCTTTGTTTCTCAATAATTTCATGGAAGTTAAAAGTGTGTTGAGACCATGTCTAGTGACTGGCATGGTATAGAGGAAGCAAGTAAGCTTAGAAAAGTTTTTCGTGGTTATGTCTTCACCTTTTGGTTTTTTTTAATAAGGTGTCAAGTACTTGCAAGAGTCAGGGGTGCAATGCACCTGAAGCACCCACCACTACTCTCAGTGGATGGGTTGTGAATTTATCTCAGCGTAGGCAACATTATTGTATGGTTGTTTTATTTTGGTGCTGTGCCCAAGGCAAGGGCAGGTGCCTATTATGGTTTGCTAGCCATTGGAGTACTTCCTTCACTGCAACGTTCTCACGAAGTAGGAGGCAACCCCTGGGTATACTGCCATGCCACTACAGGTTAAGATGAGCACCAACCAGAGGCAGTATCCCAGTAGCTCTCTTAACTTATAAGGAAACGGCAAGCATTGTATTCAATGCTAGCAGCGTATCTATTTCAATTTACTGTTGCATATTTTGAAGTGGTATATATCCATGTCTCCCACTTCCCTCGATGTTGGAATGAGCTATGTAATTACTGGGTAAGTTACATAGCAATTAAAAATGACATTTTTATAATAAAACAAAGTTTTAATTATACTTACCCCAGTAATTACATGATCAGAGCCCTCCCTCCTCCCCTGTGATGGACAGAAGGCATGAAGAGACTTGGCTTACTGCTCACAGTCATCCTTATTCTCCCGCTAGTAGGCGGGACTGGTCGCCTACACAATACGTAGTGTGAGCGTCATCTGTGAAATCTTGAATTCAGGCTGCCTTGTAGGTGGAACTTATATAAAGTCATGTAATGACTGGTGAGTATAATTAAAACTTTTTGTAATAAAATGTCATGTTTTATGTGTAAAAGTGTTGTACATTAACAATTATGGATATGTATGTGACAGTACTGTATATATATCATATTGTTTTACATGTATAAGTGTTGTACACAAACAATTATCATTATGTATATATGTGTACAATAGTATTGTTTATAAATTCAAGCTGTTTGTGCTTGTATATTGGAAGTAGCCAGATGAAGACTTAGACCATATGGGAATTAATGAAGAAATTGCACAACACAGAAGAGAGAAGAAAGCTCATTTCACAGGTAATCTCATAAGGGAAAAGCCAGTATATATAAATGATGAGCCAAGAAAAACTTATTCTTTTGTAACTGTGATGATGATGATTGTTATCCATTATTCAACCTGAGTGTCTGATGACAGTTGTAGTTGTCATTGAAAGTTTATCTTTGAATAAATTTTCCATAAATTATAAAAAAGTGTCATAAGGACAAAATTTGAGTAGGGCATCTAAGGATGCTTGTTGCTCAGGAGATCAATACCTATTAAAATTATGCCAGTTTTTTTAAAAAGGAAGTGAACTGTTATTCTGCTCTATAAACTTATGCTACTCAAGTATATCTTACATTATTTTTAATGAGCTTTGTGGTACATATATCATATATGGCTTAAATAGTAATGAATTTCATGTAGTTGAAAAGGCAGTTTTATGATAATAATACACAACGAAAAGGAACACGGATAAAAAAAATGTCTTATGGTTAAATTTTACTTGTATTATCAGTGTTTTTATTTTTTGGTTTCTGTCAGCATATAACAAAGTTCAACTTTTTTGCTTAAAACTGACACAAAACTCATTAACATTGTATGAAGTATGATGTTAAACAGTGCAATCAAAGAAAATTATTGGTAAGCATTTTTGCCCAGACAGTGAAGAGTTGAGTATTTGGCACAGACAGATTTTGAACTCCTCCTCTATTCCCCAAAGGGTCAAGACCAAGCTCAAAGCATACTCAGAAGAATGATGAAAGTGAACAAAAAAAAAAATTTGTATTCTTCCTTTTCTGTATAGTGATAACCTTAAAACTAATTGCAAAACTTTAGTAATGAGTACTAATTCCAGATATGATTACTTTACAGCTCCCAGTTAAGTATGAGTCTTGTTTGAGTATTTGTTAACCTTTTAAGGCTAAACAAGTGTTTGATTCCTCAAAATCCTGTCCCATAGGGGCTACTGAAAATTTGTTGCATGCTAGTTCTTGTGCTTTTAAGGTTAGGAGGTTACTGCTGAGTAACAAATTTCATTCAAATCATTTTCATTTTCAGTTATTTTGACATCGATCTAAAGGAATTGTGGCAAGCGATAAGTTATCGTGGCTTTCAAAAACTAGCACTGCAGTATGTTGGATTTGGTATCGGTGAAGTTCTCCGCTCATTCTTTCCTCGACTTCAGGTATGTATAATTGTTAATACAGTTTGTATTTCTGTTTGCAGTTGTGGTTTTGCGTAGCCACTGGTGAGAAAATATAAGGTTTGTTCATGAAACTTACCTGTCAGATATATATATAGCTGCATTTTCTGAAGTCCGACAGAATTTTAAAAACTTCCGACACACGCATTGGTCGGCCAGGGTGGTTAGTACCCATTCCCGCCGCTGGGAGGCGGGTATCAGGAACCATTCCCATTTTCTATTCATAATTTTTCTGTCGCTGGTGCTGAAAACACCTGTTTTCAGTACCTCCGTCTAGGATTTTGGAAACTTCATTGCCGCTAAGTATCCTAATTGTCTTTTGATTTATTTACTTGGATTTGTGGGATTTGTGGCTAGGCATACGCTATCTTAAATTGATTTGAATTTGATTCATTTTTGCATAAAATATCTGAATCTAGTTAGGCTAGTTTCAGACGGGGTTGTCTGCAAAGATAGGGTGTGGCTACCGAAAGCTTCGGTAGATCCGCACTTGGTATGCACGAGGTATGGATCTTGCTTCTTTGTTGAGATTTGTCATGTAAGGAGTGTGAGACTTTGTCTATTCCGTAAGGAAGACGTATATGATTCGTATGTACGCAATTAATCAGTAAAACATGTCTAATTCCGCAAGGAAGACGTATGATTCGTATGTACGCAATTAATGAGTAACAAAAGTCAGGGTAGTGAACCTGCTAACCTTCCTGTAGACTTTATTTTGCCTAACCCTGTAGTATGGCCTACGGGCTATGAATATGTCTACGAGAGGTGCTCGCTCTCCTTCATTGCTGTGAAGTGCTACTTCTGTAATTGTTACTCCTAACCCTGCAGTGTTGCCTTCGGGCCCTAAGCAGTGTCTGTAGAGGAATTACCCTTTCTCTGATACTCTTTCGATTCGTATCTTAGAATCGAAAGTGCTTGCTTTAGAGAGTAAAAGTGAAGTGCAGAAGTGCAGTGATACCCCTTGTGTAGTGGAGGGTGCGTCAGATCGGCCTCGTTTCGCCTCTAGGCCGGGACCTCTGCTTGACTCCCAGGACCCGGGGAGGGAGCATTGTCGAAAGCCTAAGGAGGGTTACAAGGAACCCCCACCGATTCTGAGGCGTGCCTTCGGCAGGGTTTTCTGATGAAAATCCCCAGACCTGCCAAAAAGTGCGTGCGCGTGCACGAATCCTGCAAGATTGCTTCTCGTCCTCCGAAGCGTCCTCCCCATGCAGGGGTTGGAGCTTTCGGAAGGACTCGCGCCCTCTAAATAGAAGCTTTATAGAAAGAGGACGCTTCACGTCCTCTCTCTCTCTCTCGTTATGCGTTTCAGTGAGAAGTAAGAAGGCGAACGTCGCCTGAACTCGTGTCCGTCTTTCCACCGAGAAATACGTAAAAGAAGTCATAGTAGCAGGAAGCTTTTGAGAGCGGACGCCCGGGACGCTCGGATGGACTCCAGGCGCGCGCGGTGTGCACGCCAAGCGCGCCAAGTGGACGCCGAGCGCGCTCCAGTGGACGCCGAGCGCGCTCCAGTGGACGCCGAGCGCGTTTCAGTGGACCGCCGAGCGCGCGCCAGTGGACGACCGAGCGTGCACCAGCGCACGCCAGGTGTGTCGCCTGGCTGAACGTTTCTGTTGAACTCTTCAAGCTCTTGTTTCAGATATGGGCCTAAAGAATGTTTACCTCTACCTCCGGTGATACCTTCTACCTCACCTGCAAAGAATGTGAAGTAGGCAGTGCTTCGGAGGAAGTTTAAAGTGAACAGACAACTTCTTCTTCGAAACCCAGCAAGACATCGGGTTTCGTGAATTCAAGAGGTCTCTGTCAATTAATATTGCTTTTCGCATAGGTGGATGGAGTTAAGGAAAGCTCAAGGGAAGATCTCGTTTGCTCTACCGCAACCTTTGCCATTCGGCCAATAAATTTAAGTTGCCACTACCGCAGTCAAGACTTTGCGATAAGGCAGTTACGGGTTATGTAAGGCTCGATGTCCTGCACGTCAGGACTCTCGGCAACGTTCAGTGGGATTCTTGCAAAGGCACTCATCAAAAGGACGCTCTTCAGGAAAGCGCAAGACAGGACTTCCTTTGCCATACTGCCAATAAATTTTAAGCTTTAGCAGGCATTAGTTGTGATACGGGAGAGGAAGCTGGTTGGAGAGTTTCTTCCTCTTCCCAGGATAATTTTGCAAGCTTTTTAGCCCATCTGAAAGGGTTTTTCAGATGATAGATTTGTTAGTTTCTAGTCGGGACTACGCTGCCGAGTTGAACATCGTCGTTCTACCTGCCGTAAGCCCAGTCTCTTAACAGGATTCTTGCCCCTTCCTCGTTTGAGACGGGAATCGAAAAATTAAATGCTTGACTCCCTGGATTACGTTTTGTCAATTCAGTGACTTTCCCCCATTGACAATATACTTTCGTTTTGTCAAGTAAGTGGGTATCCCCTCATTGACAAAATATCTCTTTGTCCCGTAAATGGGTTAGTTCTCATTGACAAACATCTCATTAACTTGATATTGCGTAAGCGAATAAGCTCTTATTGACAAGATTCGGAAGAGCTCTCATTCGTCATTCGCAGACTCGTACAAGAAATAGACTTGTAGACTACGTCAATGAACGCTTATGTCCAGTAACATAAGAAGCTTGAGCTGACTGCTTCGATTCTCTTAAGTTTTGTTCATGAAACTTGCCTGTCAGATATGTATGTAGCTGTATTTCCGAATTCAGCTATATATATGTCTGCCAGGTAAGTATGAAACAAACTTTATTGTGATATAATTTCATATTTTGCCTTGCGTTATTTACTTCTGGTTGGTTCAAGTCATATACGCTTGCTGTAGTTACCTCTTCGGATGGCAACCGAGAGGTCTATTGTCTATTTTAAGGACATTTAACGTTACTCCCTGCAGCCTTCCAGCGTTTTCTGTTTCGCTTAAATATACCAGCTTGAGAGTCTTTCAGCTCAAAAATAACGGACCTATTTCTTCGTAGAATAGGGTAGCTGGCAACCCAGACATAAAGTTAAGAGACGACGTTCGTAAGCTGCTGGCTGCTGCTGTCACGCTGTGTCTGTCTTCCAGTCCAACCGAGCCAGTAACAGATCGGCGCTGTCATGCGCCGTAGGTTACGTCTCTCTCTCCTGCGGGATTGACTGACTAACCGTATCTCTGTGCTGGCGGTTACGTCTCTCCTGCGGGATTGACTGACTAACTGTAACTCTGCCCTACAATCACGGACTTTAGCCTAAGATTGAGGGGATTTCTTACGTGAATGAATAAACGTTGCATTCGTTTTTGCCTTACTATGTTTCAACAGAGTTATCTCTTAATTCTTTCGGTGCTCGTTACCGCACGGTATAGAACTACGAGTCTACCGCAACATTGCACTTTTATATGCTCTCCTGCTTAGGCAAAGCGCAGCCTTATTAGGGAAGTAAGCATACTCGGGGAGGGAATGGATGAGCTTGCTGGGGACCATTTCCTTCCTGAAGAAAGTTTGTTTCCCCGAATAGACTGCAATTCAGACCACAGTTTTTTCCTACCGCGGAAACTGAAATATTATTCAAGATCTAGGAATGATTGCTGAACATCTCTCAGTGCGTTTATCACCTGAGGTGATAGAAAGAAGGTGCCGGACATCTGGATAGGGTTTTCAGATGTCCTGGATCTTAATCTGAAAGAAGTAAAAGCGATTCGGTAGTCCCTCCAGTCCTCGTAACGAGTTTTTGGGAATCCAGTGGTCCAGATCAACTCTGATATTCCACAGCTCTCTCATATCTTAAGAAGTATCTTCTCTCGGTCCCTGTTCGAGTTACGAGAAAGCCTATTATAACAACAGGCGTAGAATGTAACGATCCTCTAGAGGTTCGTTACCGGATTGCGAAAGTCCGTACGGAATCGTCTCGATCGGACGGCAGCAACTATTGACTTCCGAGTGGAATCTTTCTTTAGAAGTAAGTTGAGAGTTGTGGAGACTTTAGGGACGCCCTTTCATTGCTTTCATCTTCGATATGTTGAGGACGAAGAGGCTTCTTCTTCTCTGCTCCCTTATTCTCGATCCGGGATCGGTACCATTAAACGCCATCCTATGATATTGAACGGGGATGGATATTTAGTCTCTTTTCCCCTTTTTTCAATCGCTTAGGAAATGTAATAAGAGGATTTATGAAGTCACAGGGGAGCGACAATGACGCTGATCGCCCCATGTTGGCCTTCAGGATCCTGGATTCACAGAGGTCACATACTTCCTAGTTCACTTTCCAAGGACCTTTTTCCGAGAGAGTCGGTCTACTCTAACTCGAAAGGTACCTATAACCTCTCCGCTCTGAGTCTTGACTACGTTCAGGCTATCGAGATGTTGACAGGAATAAGATTACCGTCTTCCATTTCCGTCTGAAGAATGGGATAAGCTGGCAGTCACAACTATTAAAGAATAACGCAAAATATGTGTTTGTTTTGACGGCCTGTTTTGGGCTCAGAGATTTGCGTCTGTCAAACAACAAACAAAGCCCTTCACGATCTTTGAGTTCTGTGGAATCTCGAACCTCGCTCACCATCTACTTTTTGTCTCACCTGTTTCTCGGAGTCAGACACTCGTGCGAGATCAGGCGACATATAGTAGCCCTGAGTTTCTTGTTGACGAAGTCGGTTGCGTTTATACACCCCCGATGATCGTGTAACATGAGACCAGGTTGGACTGTCAGGCATTCTTCCTTCGGGACTGAATCGCCTTTTTGCTCCTCGCTCCTTTCTCCTGGCACCAGAAGCTCGAGGTCAGGAGTTGATTCGCTAACGACGTTGGGTTGCGTTGATACACCCCCAAGGTTTGCTTAGATTGAATCGCCCAGGCAGTCCAGACACTCATCCTTCAGCGAAGAATAGTGCCTTATGGTCTTCAGGGTACAGCCTTGCTGTCCTTGATTCGTCTGACTGGTCAACTGGTCGGTCACCTGACTTTAGTACCGACGGACTGACTGTGCATGTCCAGATCGAAGCTTTCAATATGGAACTTAGACGTAGTCTGAAGTTCTTGATGTCAAAGCATTCGAACCTCTCCTACCTGTTAACTTCTTGCATGTGATCAGGAAGGCCTTCTTTTAACCACCCTAGATACGACAAAGAGGGTTAGTGAGATTTTAAGCCATCGTCACAAGTTTTGGCTTTAGAGAACACAAGGCGGTGTGCTCTCTAACCCTTCCCGTTGTGGCCTAAGAATGGTAACCCTGTTTTGTCCTTGGGCCAGGAGCTTGGAAGCAAGGATGGCACAAGTTAGTGGGCAGGAGCCAGAGAGAGTCCTGTGCCCACTGTCGGGTCTCTCAAGTTTTATCTACATAAAACTCAAGAAAGTCGAAGTCAATCGGGCAATCTGCAGTGTTCCGAAAAAGACCAGACTTGCCCATATCGAAGAACAGCGCCTGCTTTAGTGTTAAGGAGTTCTTCTTTCAAAAATGCTCCTTCATTGTGTTGCACAAAGATTTGAAATCTTTTATCTGAATGCTCACGAGGTGAGGGCGCGGCGCCTCGGAAGCATTTCAACAGAGCATCGGCACTCAGCAACATCCTGAGTACCATGTTTTAGCGAAGCAACTCTGTGTTCACTTCACACTCCCTGCGAGATGTGAAGATGGCATATGAGATCTTGCTGCGCGCTAGGGCCATACGTGTCTGCAGACACAATCTTGGGGCAAGAAGTACCACTCATCCTATCCTGTAGAAAATGGTTAGGAAGAGCTCTTAATTTAGTTGTTGAGTCGCCGACAACGGCGACTTCTTAACTCTTAAGCCTTAGTTAACACACCTTAACTTTGGCTAGGTTGGTCAGGTGGTGATATATATATTTATATATATATATTTAATTTTACTTCTTAGCCCTCATGGTATGGTCAATATGGTCTAGTCACGTCGTGGTCTCGCCCTGTTGACAGATCATCTGGAGTGCACCAGCTATATAGGTCTCTACCTCGCTGGCAACTCTAGTAGCACAAGCAGACTTACGTGGCAGTAACCACGAAGCCAGCTATGCTAACAGGTGGAACCAAGATGTAAATCATCTGCATGCATTTGTTTCCCAAAATCCTTCTATTCTGTCCCTTCCCACCTCCAAAGGTGGGATTCAGCTATATATATATCTGACAGGTAAGTTTCATGAACAAAATGATATTGTTATGATACAATAAAGTTTGTTCATACTTACCTGCAGATATATATAATCTAAGTACCCACCCACCCTCCCTCAGGGGACAGTGGAAATAAAAATTATGAATAGAAAATGGGAATGGTTCCTGATACCCGCCTCCCAGCGGCGGGGAATGGGTACTAACCACCTGGCCGACCACTGCGTGGTGTCGGAAGTTTTAAAATTCTGTCGGACTTCAGAAAATACAGCTATATATATATCTGCCAGGTAAGTATGAACAAACTTTATTGTATCATAACAATATCATTTTTATATACAAAATTTTTACACTACAGACTCATTACTGTTATACTGTCTGATTGTATGTTGTGGGCAATTCTCAGACATGTGGTACATGCATGAAGATCCCCACCAGGCTCTAGTAGTTTTTAGAATCATTATGCTATGGATTTTTGTAACCACAGTTGATAAAAATGTTTCTAATAAAACATTTCCACCATAAACTCATTACTTTTGCACATACTATTCATGAATTGGATGAAATTTTTAGATATTTAATCCATCAGAATAGGTTGATGGTAACACTTACGTCCCCAGTGGTCTCTGGTTGTTTACAGAATAATTCAGTATGGAGCTTAATTTGATCCAAGTGTGGCAGCAGGGGCTGTTGAAAGGTGGACACCCATAAAAGTAATGAATTTGCATCGAGAAAGTTTTTGTTGGTTTCACCACAGTCCCAGTACTTTTACATTGTGTGAGTAGGCAAGGGAGGTCCTGAGATAGGATGTATACAAGCATCCTAAGGCTCAAAGAGAAAATGTCAAGATTTTGGCTGGATTTTTGTTTGAAACTGGTGGTAGTGATGGAAGAGCCCCCAATAAGTTATACATTAATCACTTGCTGAGTTAGAGTGGAACAGTGGAAGAAGTATAAATCTGACTGTGTAACAAGCAGTTAAGTTGCGATGTCAAGCGAAAAGAGATGATTCTAGGGGAAGAGCTTTGATTTCAGGATAGCATATACTCAATGCAGCTCTTTATGGAAAAAATAAGAATTATGCTTAAGTATTGATTTTTGGATGGACCAAACAGTGTGATTCCACAACTGAGAAATATGAGGTAACACTGTGAAGAGCAAATGACCCACTTGAGCCAAGGAGAAAAGGTCGTTTTTATTTACCGTGGTGATCAAGCATAGAAATGAGGTGTGAAAACTTTGTGAAGAAGTGACAGAATTGTACCTTAACCAAATTTGAAAGAGAAGTGAAAATCACAGGATCCAAGGGAAAACTGACTGCTTGGGATGGAACAAAACCTAAAGGATACATCAGAAAATAAGTCCCATGAAATATTTCCACCAGTAACTTCATTGTAGAAACAGGGAGGGTAATCTTACAACAAAAATAATGGTTCCATAAATAAGTAATGAGGCAGACTTGTGCCACCTAAGGGTTAGGATAATAAAAATAACTGGAAGCGGCCAGTATAATTCACTGTCATGCCACCATTAATTCCTTAAAGGAACCAGCTAAAAGCAGTGCTGAACAGAAATCACACAGACCAAAAACCACAGATTTAAGTAGTATCAGCTCTGGAAGACAAAGGCATCTCCTGTCTTGGAGATCAGAAGACTTGAGGTTCCCCTCCTTCCCCAAAACTTTGGCTTCTGAAGGGCAAAAACTATAAGAAAAAGCTGCTGAAAATAAATCAGCTGAAAGAATGCCTGAACCTTAACGTGATGTGAACTATTGACAGCAGAGGAAATATGAGTAGCACAGAGCTGCACTGAGGAGGCATGCAGGAGCAAGGAAGGGCTACTGTCATAAGAGCAAAGTCCTTTTACTATTGGAGCCTTAAAAAGCACTTAACCAAACCCGAAGAAGAGAATCACTGTAAATCCATCAAGTGTACTAACACAAAAAGTAGACTTTCAGCATTGCAGGAATTTAGTAGGGGTGAAATTGGCAATAGAAAAAGGCCAAGGACTGAAGAAGGCTAAGTGCTGGTATTTTGATGGTAAAAGGTGTCTGTCAAGCCTGTCCGTAGGAGGTAATGGTGATGACTTCAGAAGATAAGCGACAAAATAGTGGCACACTATATTCAAGCTGCAAATACCTGAACACCATCAGATAACTTGACTCAGGCATTGTCTATGAAAGGAAGAATAACCACAGAGAACAGCTTGAGCCATGGACAGTTGCTTTTGCTTTGGAAAGGGACTTACAGAATGAACTGGATTAGCAAGAATGACAAGGACACCCAGTCTGCTAATTCTCTGCTCTGTCAATGAGGAACCAGAGGAATTTATTCCTGGTGATAGAAATTCATTTCTCCATGTGGTTCGGATCCCACAATAAGCTGTAGGTCCTGTAGCTAAGCAACCACGTAGTTCCTAGCTACGTAAAAAATATCTAATCCTTTGGGCCAGCCCTAGGAGAGCTGTCAGTCAGCTCAGTGGTCTGGTAAAACTAACATATACTTAACTTAACCAGTCTGCTAAAGATACAAAGCAGGCATCTCTCAGAAAAAAAAAAAAAGATTTAGGCTGGCCACCTCGGAAACCAGTAGAGGAAGTATACACCTCAATAGCCCAGGAGGGTAGTTGACAGTAATTAACACAAGGCCAACAAGTGTTGCAGAGGCATTAACCCTCTTACGCGATTGGACGTATTAAACGTCGAGTCAAAATGTCTCCCGTATGCCGATTGGACGTATCATACGTCGGCTCAAAAAAAGTTTTTTTAAAAATTCGGCGGGAAAAATACTTATAGGCCTACCAGCCGAAAACTTTTGAATCACGCGCCTTGGGGGATGCTGGGAGTTCACGGATCAAGGCGTTGTTTTGTTTACAATCGCTACGCAGGCGCGCAAGCGCGAATTTCTTTCTTATCGCACTAAAAAGTATCAGTGACACATCTTAAAAATTATTTTGTCACTTTGACATAATTTTTGCACCATTTTAAATTATCCTTTACATGAAGTATTATATATTAAAATGTGCGCAATTTCATATAAAATACAACAAAAAAATACTCATGATTGTAGCTTTTTATCATTTTGAAATATTTTCATATAAATAACGATAAGTGCAAAAATTTCAACCTTCGGTCAACTTTGACTCTACCGAAATGGTCGGGAAACGCAATTGTAAGCTAAAATTCTTATATTATAGTAATATTCAATCATTTGCCTTCATTTTGCAACAAATTGGACGTCTCTAGCACAATATTTCGATTTATGGTGAATTTATGAAAAAACTTTTTTCTTACGTTCGTGCGATAACTCTTCCGATAAATTTTTTCATGCGATTGTCCCTAATGTTTGCACCCTTTTAAATTTGCCGTTACATAAAGTTTTATATATGGAAATGCGCGCAATTTCATGCACAATACAACAAAAAACAAACCATGGTTGTAGCTTTTATCAGTTTCGAAATATTTTCATATAAATAACGTTAAGTGCAAAAATTTCAACTTTCGGTCAACTTTGACTCTACCGAAATGGTCGAAAAACGCAATTGTAAGCTAAAACTCTTATATTCTAGTAATATTCATCATTTACCTTCCTTCATTTTGCAATGACTTGGAAGTCTCTAGCACAATATTTCGATTTATGATGATTTATGAAAAAAAAAAAACATTTTCCTTACGTCCGCGCCGTAACTCTTCCGAAAAAATCAGAATTTTTTTTGTGCGATTGTCGAAATGTTTGCACCATTTAAAATTAGCTGTTACATTAAGTTATATATGAAAATGTGTGCCAATTTCATGTAGAATACAACTAAAAATGATTGAATGTTGTAGCTTTTCTCTTTTTTCGAAATATTTGCATATAAATCACGATAAATAGAAAAAAAATCACGCTCGGTCAAATTTGACTCTACCGAAATAGTTGAAAAACGCAATTGTAAGCTAAAACTCTTATGGCCTAGTAATATTCCGTCATTTTTCTTCATTTTGAAACAAATTTGAAGTCTCTAGGACAATATTGTGATTTATGGTGAATTTTTGAAAAATATATTTACCTTCACTCCGCGCGCCGATTCGCGGCCGCAAGTCTCTGAAATACGTACATCGCATTATCCTAATATTTGCTCCTTTTTCATAATAGCCGTTTTATAGAGTTTAATATATCAAAATGTGCGCAAATTCATGAAGAATACAATACAAAATAAGTGAAGGTTGTAGCGTTTTCCATCTCTGAAATATGTGCATATAAAAATATATATATATAAAAAATTTCGACATTCGGTCAAATTTAGCTCTTCCGAAATGGTCGAAATCTGCAATTCTAATCTAAAACTCTTACAGTATCGTAATATTAAATCATTTGTCTTAATTTGAAACAAATTGGAAGTCTCTAGAACAATATTTAGAATTACGGTGAATTTTTGAAAATAACATTTTTTTACATCCGCGCGTTACGAATTCGTACATCATTTTGTGATAATATTTTTCCGGTGTTGCTTTTATTGTTTTACTATGTATTATATATCAAAATGATTGAAATTTAGTGTACAATACAACGAAAAAAAAAAAGTAACTCGTTAGCTTGACCGTTTTTTTGCACAGCGTGATTGAATACAATTATCTATGAATTTTTTTTTTCGCTACCAATATCTCGCATTATTTACATATGATAATGATATTATTTTTCATTTCTGATGATTGCATACTAAACTTCAGGCAATGACAAAAATGAGCCAATAATGAACTCTTAATCTTTAAAACTAAGTGCGCTGTGATTTTTTTAAAAATTATTTTTTTCCGCTTCCGCGCTCACTCCAAACACCCGCGCCGGCATACAGGAGAGGTTTGATTTTTAGGGCTTCGGCGTAAGAGGGTTAATTAGATAGCACTAGTCAGAGTGAAGTACTATAAAAAAAATACTTTAGAAAATCATGTGTGGCTGTGAACAGAGTAAAAAAAAACCAAGGATAATAGTGAAGGATCGCAGAGGCTTGTTATCTGCACCACTAACCAAAACTTCATAAATTGCCGAGTTTCGGTTAATGGCGGTTTTCACTTATCAGCGCCCCGCCGATAACTGGGGAACTGCCTAGGTTTACTGTGATAAAGATTCAAAATATTTCTTCAGTAATACAACTGAATGTTTATGTAAGAGGGACAAGGGTTCTATTTATTTTTATGTAAACATTCAAATACATTATTGAAGGAATAGTTTGATATGTATCAAGCTGCCAACAATATCTGAAACGTTGATTGTTAGCCAATCATTATGCTGCCCATGTGCATGTGCCACATTTTCATCCGTGGGTGGACAAATGAAATGAAACTGACTGGAGTACCAGGTGTAGTTGATACCTGGAGCAGTTAGAAGCCAAAAAATGGCTAAAGGCAGGATAGTGGTCAGGGCTATTGAATCAACTGTAATCAGTAGAGCAATAGGAGGTTCTGTATCCTGGAAAGTGGTAGGAGACAGAAGAACTACGATAAGAGCTGGATAGTGGCAGAAGTCATGGCATGATGTGGAAGGTGCAAGGAATGCTGCAGAGGCCAGATATGCAACCTGAGCTAGGAGAGTTACTTGGGCTATTGCAGCATTAGTAGACAGTTGAATCAAAGGATACAATGTGATTCACTGAACCAGAAGATCTGTAAAAGCCAGAAGGATAGCTGGAGCCAGGAAGGCCACTGAAGTAAGGAAAGCATCTGGAACCAGAGAGCTGTTAAGAGCCAGTAGATTGAAAGGTACCAGAAGATCAGATGGAGCCATGAAAGTAACAGGAGCCAGGACAACTATGGGAGCTGGTAGAGTGGCTGGAGCTAGGAAAACCACTGTAGCCAGTAGAGCAGTATGGACCATTAAAGCCATCAAACTGGTATATAGAGGCAGGAACCAGGAGAGCATGTGGGCTTGAGTGCCTCTATTGAAAGGATCCTTGATTCAGAAAAGTATAACTAGTTTATGCAGCTAGGAAAACAAAACAAGCAAGCAACAGATTGCCCACTGATGATAACAGTGAAAGAGCAACAGCATTTGGTTGTTCATGAGTAACTCTCAGATACTGAAGGAAAACAAGGGAGCCACCAAAAAATGAAGAAAACCACTCCTAGCTAATCAGAAGAATGCCCCTACCAGAAATGGAACAAGGAGAGTGAGTAAAGCAAGATGAGCACTGCAAAAGGCAACATTGTTCATTTCTATAGCAAACCATCATCATTAGCTGTTTTGTAACTTAGTCATGAAAGCAGCAATGAAGGAGGTGCTGGCATCAAAATGATAGTACAGAAAACAGAAGAGGCTTGGTATTTAGTACACATATGGGAACCCAAGGCACTAAGACCCTGCATCACAGTAATCATTGGTAAATCTAAACTGACTGATCATAGGGCAGTATGGAAGACTTTCTTACCAGGATCTTGTTGTACAGTGGATTCCCTTGTATTCAGGAGGGTGAGGGGATTCGTTCCAAACCCCCCCAAGAACAGCTAGAATCCAAGAATACTTAGAACCCCTATAAAAAATGGTAAGAACTGCCTATTTTGTTAGTTAAAACTCAAGAAAACCCCACTAAAAATGTTTGTACTTGGGTTTTTTAACCCTCTTACGCCGAAGCGGTAAAAAAAAAATTGTCTCCCGTGTGCCGGAGGTGTTTCAGAGTGAGCGCGGAAGCGGAAAAAACAAAAAATATTTTTTTCAAAAAATCACAGCGCGCTTAGTTTTCAAGATTAAGAGTTCATTTTTGGCTCCTTTTTTTGTCATTGGCTGAAGTTTAGTATGCAACCATCAGAAATGAAAAAAATTATCATTATCATATATAAATAATGCAATATATGATAGCGCAAAAACAAAATTTCATATATAATTGTATTCAAATCGCGCTGTGCGCAAAACGGTTAAAGGTAACAAGTTACTTTTTTTTCGTTGTAATGTACACTAAATTGCGATCATTTTGGTGGTATAACACATTGTAAAACGATAAAAGCAACACAGAGAAAATATTATCACAAAATAATGCATGAATTTGTAACGCGCGGACGTAAACAAATATTTTTTCAAAAATTCACTATAAATCTAAATATTGTCCTAGAGACTTTCAAATTCTTTCAAAATGAAGACAAATGATTGAATATTACTATACTGTAAGAGTATTAGCTTACAATTGCAGTTTTCGACCATATCTGACGAGTTAAAGTTGACCAAATGTCGAATTTTTTTATATATATATTTTTTATATGCAATTATTTCGGAAATAAGAAAAGCTACAACCTTCAAATATTTTTCGTTTTATTCTACATGAAATTGCGCACATTTTCTTATATAAAATATGAAATGCTAATATGAAACGGAGCAAATATTCCGAGAATGGGACGTACGCATTTCGGAAATTTGTGGCGGAGAATCCGAGCGCGGAGGAGGAAAGATTTTTTCTTAAATTCACCATAATCTAAATATTTTGCTAGAGACTTCGAATTTGTTTCAAGATTGAAGATAAATGACTGAATATTACTAGACTGTAAGAGTTTTTAGCTTACAATTGCGTTTTTTCGACCATTCGGTAGAGTCAAAGTTGACCGAACGTGGTTTTTTTCTATTTATCGTGATTTATATGCAAATATTTCAAAAATGAGAAAAGCTACAACCTTCAATTATTTTTTGTTGTATTCTACATAAAATTACGCACATTTTCATATATAAAACATTATGTAAACGGCTAATTTAAAATGGTGCAAACATTACCACAATTGCATGTATGATTTTTTCGGAAGAGTTACCGCGCGGACGTGAAGAAAATGTTATTTTTTCATAAATTCACCATAAATCGAAATATTGTCTAGAGACTTCCAATTTGTTGCAAAATGAAGGTAAATGCTTGAATATTACTAGAATATAAGCGTTTTAGCTTACAATTGCGTTTTTTGACCATTTCGGTAGAGCCGAGTCAAATGACCGAAGGTTGAAATTTTGGCAATTATCGTTATTTATATGAAAATATCTCAAAACTGATAAAAGCTACAACCATGGGTTGTTTTTTAGTTGTATTGTGCATGAAATGCGCACATTTCCATATATAAAACTTTATATAACGGCCAATTTTAAAAATGGTGCAAACATTACCACAATCGCATGTATTTTTTTCGGACGTGAGGAAAAAAGTTTTTTCATAAATTCACCATAAATCGAATATTGTGCTAGAGACTTCCAATTAGTTGCAAAATTAAGGTAAATGATTGAATATTACTAAAATATAAGAGTTTTAGGTTACAATTGCGTTTTTCGACCATTTCGGTAGAGTCAAAGTTGACCGAAGGTTGAAATTTTGGCAATTATCGTTATTTATATGGAAATATCTCAAAACTGATAAAAGCTACAATCATGAGTATTTTATTGTTGTATTCTACATAAAAATGCGCACATTTTCATGTATAATACTTCATGTAACGGCTCATTTACAATGGTACAAAAATTATGTCAAAGTGACGAAATAATTTCCGAGATGTGTCACAGATACTTTTTAGTGCGGCAACAAGAAAGAAATTCGCGCTTGGCGCGCCTGCGTAACGATTGTAAACAAAAGAACACCTTGATCCAGTGAACTTTAATCCCAGCATCCCCAAAGGCTGGCCGCGGATTTAAAAGTAAAAGTTTTCGGGCTGGTAGGTAGGCCTTATAAGTATTTTTTCCGCCCCGAATTTTAAAAAAAAAACTTTTGTAAGTCGACGTAAAATAAAAACGTCCAGTTGGCACACGGGAGGACAAAAAATGTCGACGTAAAATACGTCCAGTCGGCGTAAGAGGGTTAATAGTTTTATCGCAAAAAGTGTATTTTATGATGAAATTGATAAAAAACAGGAATTTGTGGATATTTCTCATAGAAACATACTGCGAATATGCAAATTTCTGCAAATAATGCGGGGAAACGTTTCAGAGAAATCCGTGAATCTGGAGTACATGAATACAGGGGGCTCCACTGTAATGCTTGAAAATTATTTTATTGTTATTGTCTTAAAACTTTTTTTTTTTAATTTTTAACTATGTGAGTTACATTCATTTTACCTCTAATGGGCTTAATCGGCATGCATATGAATGTTTAGTTGACCCTTCGGATTCGCAGGGGATAGGGACCAAAACCCCCACTAATAGCTGAAATCTGCGAATACTTGACACCCCACAAAAAAGACACCCAGCAAAAAATGCTTAAACTGTTTATTTTGATAGGTTCAAAACACCAAAATACCCCTTTAAAACATTTTATACCCTAGTACAGGCAGTCCCAAGTCCCCGGTTATCAGCGGACTTGGTTAATGGCAATCTGGTTTTATGGTTCTTGTCTACCATTGGTGCCAATAAATGATATGAAAATAAAGTAATTAGTGAATATTTCTCTATGAAAAAATTCTGCCAATAGGTAAATTTTCAGTGAATAATATAGATACTATATGTTCCACAGAAAAATCTGCAAATAGGTGAAGTTGGAAACCCAGAACTGTGAATAGGAAGGGCCACACTGTATTATATATTTTAATTACTGTACCATACCTGAATATTATGCATATATAAAATCATTACAGTGAATAACAGACATGTTGAGTGATGCTTTTGATAATTTCTTGGGATATATTGAGCATGTTGAAGTGATACTATTATATTTGAGTTGAAAAACATGAGATTTAGGCTATAAAGCCAAGTACTAGGCATTCAGTACTTAAGATACTGGAAAGAGGGAGCTGGAATGGTTGGATAGCAGTATAAAGAGATCCAGAGATGAAGTACGTGCAAGGATGCACAGTTTGAACTGAGTTTTTTTTGGGTATCTTGAATTGAGTACATAATGTCCATACTGTATGACATACATTAGGTTCCTTGAGAACATGAGTTTTTCTTGGGACTTAAAATTGTATCCAAAAAATAACTAATAATTGATGGCAACTTCATGAAATTTTGTTGTCAACATCATTACTTTTTATTCATCCAGTTATCAATATTTTAAGGTGTAATTTACCAAGCACAGTATAGTATTTTTAGGTAAATCCAAATCTCAGGCAAGCTTGTCAGGTCCCATAGTACTTGAACTTATAGTTGTATTGAATTACTTGATATTAATACTAATGACAATGATAAAGAATATATACATCTTGTCATTCAAGACTAAGGGAAAGGGTACTGTTGTGAGTTAAACGTAGTGTTTCAGGTTGCAGCTTATGTGGTTTTTTTTCAGTTTTATTAACAAGATGCCTTTAACTCATTCTGGCGATGTTTTCTTAGTAGTAAACTGCAATTGTTTAGGTAGGTGTTTTTAAATGAACCTCACTCTCCATTACATAGCTTTTACTTCTGCACCAGCAGTAGTTCAGCAGTTGAAACAAAAAATGAGAACACACGGTTTTCTATGAATATCTGTCTTCTATCCATCTACTCCCTTCACCCCCCACCAGGGTACTGTTAGGTACAAATACTCATACCAGGTCAGTCTACTTCTGCCACTGGTTTCAGTTGGAGATTGAGAGATTGTTATTATACTCAGTTTTTGTGTGAATTTGTTTTTCGATGATCTTTGAATTTGTTAATATTCGTTCAATAAGAACCTGTAAGGTAAGAGTTGCTATAATAGGCATTAGTATTCCAGTTTTATTGACCCTCATGATATGTTGTTGCTGAGGGAAAGGTTATAATTGGGTAACTATATGAAATGTAGTTGAACGAAATGAGGTAATTGATCGTGAACAGAAAGAACAACTAAAGAGGATAATAGAGGCAGCCCCCAGTTATCAGCGGGGGGTTCTGTTCCAACGGCTTGATGATCGGCAAAAATCTGTAATAACTGGATTTTGGCTGCCGCTAATTAGTTTAATGATGCCTCTGCTTAGGTATGTTTTGCCGCCAATATGCTATTATGGGCGCTGATAACCAGAAATTGGCTTGTTTCGTCACTAAACAAGCACCATAAAACCAGATCGTTGATAACTGTGGAATGCCTGTACTTGTAAGACTTGAGTTTAAAGGGATGCATGCCTTGTCAGCTTCCTCATTTAGTAACTGGTTAGGTCTTCTGCTTCTCTTTATTCTGTTACTCCAAATGAGTTTTCCATCGATTCAGGGCATTAGATTGGACAGGATGGAGTAATTCTTTATTAGTTTAACCAGACCTCTGAGTCTAACAATGGCCCTTCTCAAGCTGGTTGTCTTATATATTATTGAGAGAGAGAGCTAATTCGTATTCTAATGATCTCTTTCCAAACCTGAAAGTAACATTGTGGGCAGGACTAGTTCTTGTACAGGTTTTTTATTTTTGGATTGAAGAAAGATATTCTCACTTTTCAGGGTTTTCTTGTTGGGAAATTTTTGCCTTTATTTGCTGCGTCTAATCCAGGTGATCGCTTCTCAGAGGTTTTCAGACCTTTATAGGTAGTTTTTTTTTTTTTTTCTGAGCTAAAACACAAAGGTCTTATAAAAGGGATTTTGACGTAGGAAAAATCTATTTCTGGGTGATTGGCTCGTGTCGCCCTATGAAAGTATCCTTAATATCATTCTTTTCTAGGCAAAAATTAATCTAAAATTACAGAGAAAAAACAAAATAAGAAAATGTCAGTAAAAAACTGACTCGCTCACTCTATAAAAGAAGTGTCGGTATGAGAATAGGGGCGAGTGTGATCACTACCACGAGTCATTCACCATTAAGACCTTCCAATCTAAAATCCCCACCAGAGAGAGCTGATACGAAAGGGTGATGCGGCCGCTACTACTACTACTACTGACACCACGGACAGCAGCGCCCCTAGCGGTCATCCTTAATCTATGACATCTTGTCCTGCAGGGTGGGATAAAAGAAGACAGGGTGGGTTTCATAGGGCGACACGAGCCAATCACCCAGAAATAGATTTTTCCTACGTCAAAATCCCTTTTCTGGGCTCAGCTCGTGTCGGCCTATGAAAGAGTACCAGAGAAACAGAAGATGGGAATAAGGACAAATGAAAATCAGTTGTAAAAAAGAGATATATAATATAAGTGAATCAGGGCCATTACAGTATACAAACAAAGTACTAAAGCTAACTTATCCTAAACAATGACATGATAAAGAAAGCAAACAATATAAAGTACTTAAAAATTAACTTATATTAAACATAGTAATATCCAGTAATGTAATGGCACAATAACAAAAAATGAGTTCACTTAAGTAAGATATTTACATAATATACAAACACATTGTGTTCTACCCTAGCATAAAAATAAGGGTAGGAACACTGAAGTACATTATAAGTACATAGTGTGGATGTCCCAACAAAAAAATAAGGGACAATCCACCAATATGATTCCAGCGGCTAAGGCTAGAGTATCCGAGTAGCATGGCAATAGGGTGAGGCATGTTGGACGAGGTAGGTAGAAAGGAGACCTGGATCTATACTACGACTACTATACAGTATCAGGAGAAACAATGTTTCCCGCTGCTACTGCAGAAAATTTTAAAGATTCCAAGGACTTTAGGTAATGACGTTTAAAGACTGTCGGAGATTTCCATCCAGTATACTTTTTAAGATCCTCAAAGTTCATATGTTGGAAGTAATTAATTGAGGTGGCTACTCCTCTGATGTCATGTGCTTTTTGGAAATGAATCAGGATTGGCTTGTTTAATGAAGTAAAGGATCTGTTGTCTAATTCCTTTCACTGATAAAGTACCACCTTTTTCTCTCATAAAGAGAGAACCTGAGGATCTTGAGGATGTACGAGATAGAAGGCTCTTAAAGTTGATACTGGGGGCAGAGAGAAGGATCTTGCGGAAGTGGGATGACTTTCCAAGGAGCCCACCTTGCAAGAGGATCCTCATTTTTAGCCAAAAAACTACGATCCAGCGCAAGTAGAACTTCTCCTGAGGGGAGGAATTCCACATGAGCCGCATCTCTGGATAGAGCCGACAGTTCTGAAATTCTGGCTCCTGAAGCTAGGCTTAATAAGAATAACGTCTTTCTAAGAAGCATTATGAATGTACAAGACGAGTTGTCAGTATCTGAGGCTAGTTTGAGGACATCATTTAAGAACCATGAAACTGCAGTAGGCCTTTGAGAAGGTCTAAGTCTAGCACAGGCTTTAGGAATAGACGTAAAGTAAGATTCTGTTAGATCTGAAAGATCTTCTTCAAAGCCGATTTATGAGTAGTAATAGTGCTAGCTGCTAAACCTTTTTCAAACAAGGATCTGAAAAAGGATATAGCTAAGTTAACTGTCATGGTTGTAGAGTTTGATTCTTTCAGGAAGGATGCTAATTTTTTAACAGCTGAGTCATATTGTCTAATAGTTGACTCTCTTTTATCTGATTCTAGGAAGAGGATGTTTTGTGGATCAATGTTAGCATCTTTGTTAGCTGCAAACTTCATGAAGTCCATAAAGTTAGGGTCTGAAGAATTCCTGAGGAAGCGAACACAGTCCTCATTTGTACTGATTGTGACAGCTTGGGATTGGGAATCCGTTGAGGTCGGAGACCCAATTCCAGAAGCAGAGGATACCAGTTGCTCTTGGGCCAGTCTGGAGCAATCAGAGCTACTAGTCCCTTGAAAGTCCTCAGCTTGCTCAAGACTTTCAAAGAAGATTCACTGGAGGAAAAACATAAATTTTTCTCCACTGATTCCAATCTAACGACAGGGCAGTCCGTGGCATAAGCCAGAGGGTCCAGGTTGGGGGCACATAGCAAGGGAGCTTGTGGTTCGCTTGTGAGGCGAAGAGATCCACTTGGAGAACTGGGACTCTCCGGCATATCCACTGGAAATGACCTGTCGTCCAGGGACCATTCTGATTCCAGAGGGACTGACCGGGACAAAGCGTCTGCTATCACATTTCTTACCCCCGCCAGGTGAGTGGCGGACAGATGCCATCTGTGTTTGTCTGCTAGGGCAAAGATGGCTATCATGACATGATTCACGTGTTTGGATTTGGACCCTCCTCTGTTGATGCAATGAACTACCTCTGCACTGTCCAAAACTAGTCTTAGATGAGACTTCTTCGGGGGAAGAAGTCTCTTCAGGGTAAGAAATACTGCCATTGCTTCCAGGAAGTTTATGTGAAGCTGGCGGAACTGAACTGACCAAGTCCCCTGAACTTGCTTGAATTGAGAATATCCCCCCCACCCGGACAGGGAGGCATCCGTGTGAATGGTTAACACTGGAAGGGGATATTGAAGGGGTACTAATTTGGCCAGGTTCTTCACTTTTGTCCATGGACAGAGCTGATTGCGAAGGATCTATGGAATTACTGACAACTTGTCTCGAGATTTGGCGTTTGCTCTCGATCGCCAAGCTCGATTTATATCTTTCAGCTTTGCTTTCAGGAGGATGTCTGTCACTGAGGCAAACTGAAGAGAACCTAGGATTCTTTCCTGGTTTCTCCTTGATGTTTGTTTGCATTTGAGAAATTGTTTCACAGACTTGGCTATTTCTTTCCTTTTGACCACCGGAATTGACAGATTGTGGGAAGACAAATCCATTGGATTCCTAGCCACTGAAAACGAGACTCTGGAGTAAGTCTGGATTTCGTCTTGTTTATCTGGAACCCCAGATGTTCCAGAAATTGAACTACCTTTTTTGTGGCTTTGAGACATTCCTCGACCGTTGGTGCCCAGATCAACCAATCGTCGAGGTATGCTGCTACCATTATCCCTTGAGTTCTCAACTGTTGAACTACCACGCTGCTTATTTCCGTGAAAACCTACCTGGGGGCTACATTCAGGACCGAAGGGCATCACTTGAATGAGAACCGTCTGATTTCCTAGTTTGAAGCCTAGGAATGGACGGGAAGTGCCTGGCTATAGGGAATGATGAGTATGCGTCTGTAAGATCGATGGAGGATGTGACGGCCCCACGGGGAAGTAAGTCCTTACCTGCGAGATGGTAAGCATTTTGAACTTGTCGCAACGAATGAAAGAGTTTAGCTTTGACAAGTCTAAGATTATTACCCTTCTTTTTGTTGAGCCTTTCTTTGGCACGCTGAATAAGCGACTTGAAATTTTAGATGCTTGACTCTCGCAATAGCTCCTTTCTGAAGGAGTTCCTCCGCATAATCTGTCAATTCCTTTGATGGTTCCTGATAAAATGATTTGATTGGAGGGGGATCTTTGATCCAACTCCAACCCAATCCCTTGGACACGATGCTCTGTGCCCATTTGCTGAACCCCCACCTGTGACGGAGAGGAACAGCCTCCTCCCACCTGGGGAGCCTCACTGTTGTTGGGCGGGTTGACCTCCGCGCCCTCCTCTGAATTGCCTTGCAGCTCTCCCTGTGCCACGCTGGCGAAAGTGGCCCCTCGCCCTGCTAACCTCTAGAAAACCTAATAAAGGCTGGGTAAGCCTGGCTTCATACATAGAGTTGAAGGCCGGCGAGACTGCGTAGGAGGTTGAGGGTTGAGACTGAGGGGACAACAGGAGGATGGGTTGGGCCTGTTTCAAAGAAGCGATGGCTGTCCCTGTTGGGTAATGGGACGGCCTGAACAAACTGCCTGTTGCTGCTGTTGTTTCTGGTAAGGCTGGAACCTTCTGCCAGACTTCTTAAGTTTCTTACCAGCAGCAGGGGCGGTTTCTTGCTTCCTCTTAGAAGAGATGCCCCACCTAGCCCTAAGGCTCTGGTTGAGCCTAGCAGCCTCGTGGTGCACCTCGTTCACAGCGGACTCTGGGAAGAGGTCCGCCCCCCACATGCTGGAAGCCAGGAGTCTATTAGGCTCGTGCCTAATAGTGGCCTCCTGCAGAACGTGCTTTCGGCAGTTCCTCCTAGCTTGGAAGAAGTCGAAAGCATCCGTCTGAACTGTCTGGAGCTGAGACTTGGCCAGAATCTTGAATAGCGGTTCTGTGCCATAAGACAGGGCCGCCATTTCCGTGATAATCAGTGAGTTGAGGGACCTCCCAAACCTAGTTCGAGCATCGAACTCTGCCTGAATCAAAGTATCAGGCAGCCTTGGAAGCTTCTCGCCAAACTGGTCCATTGCGCAGTCTGGCTTAAGCTTACCAATCGTGAACGTGGCAGGCAAGTTCTCCCACAATTCTCCAAAGGCTGGGAAGAGCGGAGAAGAAAGTAGATTCAGCTTCCCTCAGCTGTGGCATGGCTCATCCTTGAGGACTGCCTGAAGAGTCGCTTCCACCTATTTGGTAGCGAACGGAAGAGAAGCCTCCTCCTCCGTCGCAAAAAATAGTGAAAGGACTCTTGAAAGCCTGGAGCTTAGTGTTGGTACACTCCCAGTCCTCTAGGCAGTGAACCAATTCCCGCTGTGCGTGCTCCCTACTATACAGCACGCTTTTCTCGGGAAAATCTTGTCCTCCTCTAGTGAGGGCAGCCACGGTCAGCCTAGCATATCCAATGAAAGGCTGAGTCAATCCAGGGAGGATAAAACTCGAAGTCCTCAATCCTTCGAGTTCCACACTCCGGGACAGAGATCATGCCGTCCTTGAATGGAGCGTAAGCGGCCACTCTCCATGGGTTATCCATGGAGAAGGCTGGTAGGGACTCATATGGAGGTAGCTGAAGAATGCCAGTACCTGCTACGGGGGAGATTGGCTGAGGAACCTGAGAAAGCCCAGCTACACGGTCCTCATTCTCTCTAACCTCTGTTAGAGAGATCCTGGATGGATTGGCCGACTGACTGAGGGTGTTTGACAGCTGCGCAAACATCTGTTCAAACCTGGTTCCGAGGGCGGAGACCTGCGAGCCAACCATCTCTCCCACTTGTTGCATCACCACTGCCGAGAAGGCGGTGGGATCAAAGGAGCCTGGTCCCGCCACTCCAACCGGCGTTGCCGGAGTGGATGCGGTGGAGGCCGGAGAAGGCGTTGGCTCGGCTGGAGCGCGAGCCTTCTCCTTAGAAGCCTTGCTCTAGAGCTCTTAGAGTACGAAGAGCTCGGCTTTGCCTTCACCGCGTCAGCATAGGAAGTCGAAGACTTCTTTTGCTGAAGAAGACGACGACGACTTCTTAGAAGTCGTCTTGTGAAGGGTCTTCTGTTTCTCTCTGCCTCCCGCACCTTCGGGTGTAGGGGGTACAGAGAGACGCGGGAGAGCAGGTAGGGATCTCAGATCCCGTAAAGCCTTGGAAAGAAGCAGTAGAAGGGACAGGAGAAGAAGATCCAGGAGCGCCCAAGGAAAGACCTTGGGCGCCCGACACATCTACCTCAACCAACAAATCCTCTGCCCCTACCGCCATAGGTTCGATGTTCAGGTCCAAGTTCGCGACGTCTGGGACCGGCTCCTGCGTGGACGCGGACCCGAACGCCTGCTGCACCTCCTGCTGTATGGAAGCTATGAGAGGGGCTGCCAAGATAGGGCATCAACATAACCGGTGACTTGCCGCCGGGGAAGATCTGAACGGCCAGCTTCTTATCTAGGATGTATGGCTGGCCCTTGGCGGCGTTCTTCCCGAAGCCACCCACCCAAAGCCTTTCAGGGTTGCTAAGGCGACTTCCTTCACGGCGGCAGCCTGAAAGAGAAGGCGAAATGAAGCTTCTAGCGGCGGGGACGGGGTTTAACAAGCTTATAACTAAGTGATATTAGTGATACGACCAAGAAGTCTAAAAGTAGACTTACCCCCCCCAACAGCTGACTGACAAGGTCGTAGCATATGGTGCAGGCTTCTGGGTGCCAGACGATCATACCATTGTGGGTCGTGGCACACGGGGCGTGAGTCCTGCACTCCTCGTGGGCGCAGGGGTCGTAAAGCGTCGCGTTACACCCCAGGACCTGACAGTTGGTAGCCTGTAAGTGGAAAGATACATAAGTATCAGGAGCACACTTACAGCCTAACAATTGCTCCGCTGCATGACGGAGCGTGAAGTTAGATTAAACCAGACCCCGCCATAATACGTGTGGTAACTAGGCGGTTGGAGTTGTCTAAGGCTACGCCGGAGACAGGAGAAAATATCCAACCAGGTGTGGTGGTGAGCCATGAAACCACGACGGAGAACGACGGAGATGGTACACACAAAAATAATTAAAACTAAAATTCACCGTAAAATTAGGGTACATCCTTATATTTGCAACGAAATATATAAATTTTTTCCCCGTCTACTAGAAGAGTGCCCGGGTAAGAAGCAAGCTCTCCTCCGGTAGCGGAAAAAAGAGGATATAGTAGGCAAGCAACAGACCACTAGTAATGACCACCCCGCCCGCTGGCGGAGCCCAGACGAACTATAACCCAAACGGGGCCCCGGCTGCAGCGGAGGCTCCGTTCATTACAGTAGGGGTAGGGTGGGGGGGACTGAGCAATAGGGGGGTTCCCGGCGTAACGCGGCGGGAGAGAGAGAGGGGGGGGGTGCCTACCCTCCCCGTCCCTACAACTACCCGCTCGGTGACCCGGTACCCGAGACAAGTGGTCGCCCTATACCCCAGCTGGGAGGGAGCTCCTGGCCTCCTCAGAGAAAGAGGGAGGAAGGCTACTGTGGTTGTCATGGTAACCAAGGAGTCCCCCAGACCCCTCCCTATACCTGGTAGGGAGGGAAGGGGAAGGGTAAGGTGCTATGGAACACGTGACCGCAAGTGGCCTAAGCCGCGATAGCAACACACCTGGAAGGGCCACCGTTGAACCAGACTGTACCAAACACATGGGACATGCACCTAGGCTAGCCTAACACCCTAAATAAAAACAATAATACATCGTAAAAGAGGGATAAGACACTTTTAGTAAAAGAAAAAGAAGCCCAGGAGGAGGCAAACTGTTCCGAGGAACAGTTGACTACTCGGAGCCAGCGATAGCCGATGAAGAGCAAGAGCCGGGATGCTGGGCCAGAAACACAGAATAGCCCTAAATACCAAACTAAGAGAAATGGTAAAAGGGCTGTCCTAACTATAAAAACGATGTAATAAACGATGAACGTGATATAGTAAGCCCATAAGTATAAGATGTCCCAGTATGGGAGACCGGGAAATCTTAACACGAGGCGGCATGCCACCGCCACGAGTCAACCGGGAGACCGTATATGACCTATTAAGAAGGAAAATACTGGTCCCTGGAAGACTAAAACACGGTAAAATACTACTTATGAGGCACTTAACTTAGCCGATGCGATGGCAGCACGTTCCATGATGAATTAGAGTGGAAATCCGAAGAAAACACGGCACGAGAGAAAAATGCACTCAACGTGTACGTCCTAAACGATTAAGGATGACCGCTAGGGGCGCTGCTGTCCGTGGCGTCAGTAGTAGTAGTAGTAGCAGCGGCCGCATCACCCTTTCGTATCAGCTCTCTCTGGTGGGGATTTTAGATTGGAAGGTCTAAATGGTGAATGACTCGTGGTAGTGATCAACCACTCGACCCCGATTCTTCATACCGTACAACTTCTTATTTTATAGAGTGAGCGAGTCAGTTTTACTGACATTTTTTTAATTTTGTTTTTCTCTGGTAATTTTAGATTAATTTTGCCTAGAAAGAATGATATTAAGGATACTTTCATAGGCCAACACGAGCTGAGCCCAGAAAGGTTATGTTGGGGGAAGTTTTTGACCTGGCAAGAATCAGTCTTGGGTTCTTTTCTGTTACCTAAACATGGGTCAGCAGGTGGTCTTTATCAGATTTGATGTTGATTTAATCTCTCATGGGAAGAAGGATGCTGTCTTTTAGATGCCTCTGTGTGCATTTAGGACACAGTTGTGGAAGATATAGAATTTTGGCAGTTTATCCGGTATCGGAAGAGTTCCGTTACACCCATTATCCCAAATTCTTAGCAGTCAGAGGAACTTCAAGGTTTATTAATGTATAAGTTGCTGAGTATACTTACATATATACTATATGTATATATATGTAACTAAATAATTTTTATCCAACTAGATGTTGATATTATTGTTTGTTCCTTTTACTCAATATATGAAAGACCATTTTTTGGACAGAAGCTGGGAAGGTTGTGGCATTCCCTTGGAACATTCTGGATAGGAACAATGTGCCAAGCCCGGCTAAACAGGAGGAATTTTATTGTCTACAGAATGGTCTCTGACTCTTCAGCTATGTCAGTTTCTATAAGAGCTGCAATAAATACGAACGTAGGCATATTTGTGACTTGGAGAAGAAAGTTGCCAATCTTTTACTTCCACTTCCAGGTCTTCTGATTGATTTGGCAGGTGTTTTATCAGCAGTTTTAGATGGTTATGAACCCTTACATCTCCCATTTTATGATTGGAAGAGGGATACTAATCAAGTTTAGTGGAAGTGGGATAGTAATGGGAAGTTTAGTGGAAGTGGGATAGTAATGGGATACAGTCAAGTTTAGAGGATCCAAGGAATATGGGCTGTTCCTATTAGTTCCTTGGTGGCTATAGGAAGATTGGTTTTTGGTTCTTTTGCCTCTGCAGTAGATATCCCTAACTTATTCTATTAGAAACTTCAACTAGAACTTCTACATGCAGAAGTTTTCTAAGCCTCCACTTGATTCTGGTGTTTACATCGAGACCATAACCATCTTGCGCTAGATGAGGTTTGTTTGGTGTGGACTGAGGATCTATCTGGAAGCTTGCAAGAGGTTCAACTACTAATGTTTTCAGAGGCAGTGGTTTGATTCTCTCTTCTGGAGTTGGGCTGGGGGTATTTCCTGATCATGCACTTCTAAAGGCACTTCATTAAGTCCTTAATTTTCTAGTTACTCTAAATGTTGTCTGTGGCAGCTATTAGAAATTTTAGTTCTTTGACATCCTATATGTAATTAATTTACCTGATACACCATAGCTCCTTGTGGGGGAACCTTGATTGGTTTAGTTTTGGCCTCCAAAGCTGTTGGAGTCATTAGTAAAAGCCTCTTGAAGCAATTGAACCCTCTCTTGGTAGCCCTAGGACCTGTGAAATGGTAAGGGAATTCTGAGCGTTGTGGAATGTTGGCTTTTGCATTGAAGATTCATACAAGTCTTTTGTTCCTGACTTAGCTTGAGAGCAAAAATATTTATTTTGAGGCATTTCCCTTCCCAGGTTTGTAAATGCAGACTGAATCTTATGTGAAGGCAATGTGCTTTATGCCATATAAGGGCAATTAAAGTGCACTCAAATAGATTAAGTCTATTAGAGAGAGAATTAAGGGATTTTGACGTAGGAAAAATCTATTTCTGGGCGAGGAAGCCGTGTCGCCCAGTGAAATGTGTCCTCTTTAGCACTATTTCTAGTAAAATATTGCTATAATACCAGAGAACTGCTAAATTGGACATGTCAGAAGTCTCTGACTCGCTCACCTAAATAAAAGGTGTCGGTATAGAACTGGGGCGAGTGTTAAACACTACCACAGCAACCCCTCCAATTAGCCTTTTCCTCATCAAAAGACCCTGAAAACGGGGAGCCGACCTATAGGTCACACCCAGCTACCCTGTTGAAGGGGACTGCGGCGTCATACTTATCGATAGCAAAGAAGCTTGGTGCACAGCAAGGGGCGGGAAAAAAAAAAAAGGAAAAAAGGGGGGGATTTCACTGGGCGACACGGCTTCCTCGCCCAGAAATAGATTTTTCCTACATCAAAATCCCTTTTCTGGGCTCAGCCGTGTCGCTCCATGAAATTGTACCAGAGAAACACCAAGCTATACTATCCTGAAAGGAAAAATCATATTAATGAAATCAAAGGAAATAATAAAATAGTTTAGAATTGGAAAAAATACAATTTATTTACAAAATATACTATATAGCCAAAACATGTGGCAACATTTGCAACAAGTCACATACATAATAAAATAATTACAGATAATTTGTATGTACGTAAAACTATACACGATTGTACACTTATTCTAATAGCTAAGGCATTTGCTGAGGTAGGTAAAATGTTAATGAGGCTGGCATAATTGAAAAGATTCATATGACACAAGGACGGTACTATAATGATGTAGCAGTAGGAGACACTGGCCTTCCTGCAGCTATTGCATGATATTTAAGATCCTCTAAAGACTTAAGGTAGTGCTTTTTGAAAACCAACGGTGACTTCCAACCAGTATACTTCTCAGATCATCAAAGTCCATATATTTGAAGAAGTTAACAGAAGTTGCTATTGCCCGAATGTCATGCACCTTGGGGAATGACCCTGGGCTGGCTTTCTTGATAAAATATAAATCTGCTGCCTAATGCCTTTTAGAGATAGTGTACCTCCATCTTTTCTAATGAAAAGGGGGCCTTCGGAATAGGTAGACGTCCTAGATAAATAGTCCTTAAGAGTTTTAACAGGACATAACGATGGATCCTGCGGAAGCGGGACAATCTTCCATGGAGACCACCTCATCAAGGGGTCTTCATTCTTAGCTAGAAATTGCTTATTTGGCGAAAGCAACACGTCCCCCGAGGAAAGGAACTCAATATGCGCTTCATCTCTAGATAAAGATGACAGCTCTTGATATTTCTGGCACCTGAAGCTCAATAAGAACAGAGTTTACGCAAAATGGTTGGTAATCACATTTGAAGTTGTCTGTTTCCGAGGCTAACCTAAGAACATCATTAAGAAACCATGACACTGACGACGGTCTGTGAACGGGCCGTAGACGTGCACATGCCCTTGGGATAGAGGTGAAATAAGACTCGGTTAGATTGATACCAAACCCGAGAAGAAAAATCTTTTTCAGAGCTGACTTAGTGGTTGTTATTGTTGCAGCTGCCAAGCCTTGTTCAAACAAAGACCTGAAGAAGGTTATGGCCACGTTCAATGTCATTACTTTAATATTGATTCTCTGAGGAACGAAGACAATTTCTTAACTGCTGAGTCATACTGGCAAAGCGTAGATCTCTCTTGTCTGACTCCAAGAACAACAGTTCTGTGGATCAATGTCGCCTACTCTCTTACCTGCAAACTTCATGAAATCCATAAAGTTAGGGTTTGTGAAGACCTGAGGAATCGAACACAGTCCTCGTTTGAACTTGTTGCGATAGTCTCAAGTCCGGGAGAGGGTGAGGGCGAAGACCTAGTTCCAGGAGAAGGGGAAACCAGTTGCTCTTGGGCCAGTGAGGGGCTATGAGAGCCACCTGACCTTCGAAAGATCTCAACTTGTGCAGCACCTTCAGGAGAAGGTTCACTGGAGGGAGGGAAATAGATCTTCGTCCACTGGTTCCAATCTATCTCAGGGCGCCCGTAGCGTATGCCAGAGGGTCCAGATTGGGGGCTACGTAACAAGGCAGCTTGTGGTTTGCCTCTGTGGCAAACAGATCTACTTCTAGACCTGGTACTCTTTGGCAAACTCTCTCGAAGGATTCTTGGTCCAGTTGACCATTATGATTCCAAGAGGGAGTCCGACGAGACAGGGCGTCTGCCACTACATTGTGGACTCCTGCCAGGTGAGTAGCCGACAGATGCCAGGTGTTCTTGGCTGCTAGAGAAAAGATTGCTATCATCACGTGGTTCACATGACTTGACTTTGAACCACCTCTGTTTATACAGTGTACTACTACTGCACTGTCGAGGACCAACCTGATATGAGTCTTCTTTGGAGGACGGAGCTTTTTTAAAGTCAGAAACACTGCCATAGCTTCCAGAATGTTGATGTGAAGTGTTTGGAAGTGAGGTGACCAAGTTCCCTGAACCTTCTCGTGCTGTGAATAACCTCCCCAACCTGTCAGCGATGCGTCCGTATGCACCACTAGGGACGGGGGAGGAAACTGCAACGGTAACTCCTTGGCTAGGTTGGCGGCCTTTGTCCATGGGCGCAGGCGTTTTCTGAGAATCAGAGGTATCCGGGCGAACTTGTCTCGACACTTGGCATTTGCCTTCGAACGCCAAACTCGATTGATGTCCTTGAGCTTGGCTTTCAACAGAACGTCCGTGACTGAGGCAAACTGGTAGTTTGAAGCCCGCTCGAAATTAGTACAAAACAAGGGAACGACGTAATGGCGGCTCGCTACGGGAGGAGACGCCTAACAAAATCCTAAATAAAGGCAAAACGAAAGGCAAAATCACTCCCTAAATACAGAAAAAGGGCGAACCAGTACTTAACTTGGGTGAAGAGGCAGATTGACGATCCATAACGAAAAAGAATAAAGAAACCAATAAAAAGAACAGATAGCTATAAAAAAGCGTGCAACGCTGGGAGGCTATCGATAAGAATGACGCCGCAGTCCCCTTCAACAGGGTAGCTGGGTGTGACCTATAGGTCGGCTCCCCGTTTTCAGGGTCTTTTGATGAGGAAAAGGCTAATTGGAGGGGTTGCTGTGGTAGTGTTTAACACTCGCCCCAGTTCTATACCGACACCTTTTATTTAGGTGAGCGAGTCAGAGACTTCTGACATGTCCAATTTAGCAGTTCTCTGGTATTATAGCAATATTTTACTAGAAATAGTGCTAAAGAGGACACATTTCACGGAGCGACACGGCTGAGCCCAGAAAATTATTTTATGTATAAGGACGAGTGAAAACTACCATATCTAAATGTCCGTTATTTGGTCAAATTAACATGTACTTCATCCTGAGATATGAAGCGTGCAGTGTGAAAGTGGTATAACCTGCCTTACGTTAGTTTTGAATAATTAGCAGTCAAAATTAACTACCGATTACAGGTACTCCCCAGGATACTGGAACTCGGGGTGTTATGGTGCCATAGATCTCTGATTTTATGGCACTAGACAAGTGCCATAAAACTGGATCGCCATTAACTGAGTCTGCTGATAACCGGGGACTGCCTGTGCTACAGAATAAAGATAGTAACGGTGCATAGATAGTAGTGCGAAAGTGGTCTATGCCACCCAATGTTAGTTTTGTGTAATTAGTTGTCAAAGTTAATTAGTACTGATTTACTACAGTAAAGTGGTGCTGTGTATTACTATTATACTTACATCAAATTAAATGTTTAGGCTAGATATTTCATGCCATTGAGTTTTAATGAATTTATACATATAAGGCAGTCCCCGGGTTATGACGGGTTCAGCTTACGACGTTCTGAGGTTAAGGCGCTTTTCAATTATATTCAACAGAAATTATTTCCAGGGTTACGACGCATGTTCCAGGGTTACGACGCATGTTCCAGGGTTACGACGCATGTTCCAGGGTTACGACACCTACAATGCTGATCTGGCACAAGAAATATGACACCAAAAATGCAAAATAATCAATATTTGAAGGTCTTTTTATTGAAAAATGCAATAAGAATGCAGTTTACAGAGTTTTGAATGCACCGAAAGCATTAAAAGTAAGGGTTTCTTAGGATTTTTGATGATGTTCCGGCATACGATGATTTTCGGGTTACAACGCGTCTCTAGAACAGAACCCCCGTCGTAACCCGGGAACTGCCTGTAGTATACGTATATTTTTCTCTTTATGGTAAAATTTTTTATTTACCCACACTATAATTTTCCCCCAGAAAGTCATGGTTTTAGGTTAATGTTTTAAAGATTCTATTGAATAAGAAGATTGCTGTAAAAAATTTATGTTGCTGTGCTTAATTCCTGATTTTATGCATACTAATTTTTTCAATATAAAACTATTCTTATCATTGTTAGACCATAAAAAAATGTTGCTTTACATTAATAACATTATCAACATCCACACTCACCTTGTACATCGGCAACCCCCCCCCCCCCACCCACCCTTTGTTGGCTTACTGCTTTATAAACCTGGTGGTGGTTTTTGGGAAGCTTGACGGTACTCAGTGTTGAGTATTAGAATGACTGTCTGTCATTTTGTTTTGTACATATGTACTTTTTAGTTATCTATCGTTGGCTCTGCAGGGTTTTGGTACAGTAATCCTACCCCTCCTGCTGAAGGAGGCCAACCTCTAGAGATCCAAGATACTATGTATCTTCATGATGGGGATCTCATACCATAATGCTTTTGTAAAAAACATTTTGTAACTAAGTAGTCTTTAAAGGGTTGGCTGATTTCCATTTTACCCACCTCCTTTTTTCAAACATGGGATTCAGCTTTATAATAGAGAGGTAAGGTGAATTTCAAAAATATAAATCTGTAATTTAAGAATTATTTTCTAAATACCTCTCCACTATAAATTGACCTCCCTACCTCCCCACATTCAAAGTGGACAGCAAAGTGGACAGAAGTATGTAGACTGAGTGGCTAAGTGTCCCTTGTTGGGGAGTGGGGAAAGTATATATGATTAGAAGATGGATATTCATAGAAAACCGAGTGTTCTCAGTTTTTGTTTCAGTCTGTTGAATTACAGCAGGTATGAAGGTAAAAGTTATATAATGGAGAGGTATTTAAAAAATAAATCTTAGATTAAGTATTTATATTTTTTGCATGCAGCCACTTTCCTTTGTGTATATTTATATATACTTCCATGCATGCCCCTTATTCATCCTAATCTTTTGTTATTGACAGGTGTCAACTCTCCAGAAGTTCATTCCTGAAATTACATCTGCTGACATTAGCCGTGGACCATCAGGAGTACGTGCACAGGCCATGAATAGGGATGGAAGCCTTGAGGATGACTTTGTATTTCACCGAGAGCTAAATTGCAAATTGGGAGCCCGTATCTTACACTGCAGGAATGCTCCTTCACCTGGGGCAACGTCTTCATTATCTATTGCAAAAATGATTGCAGATAAGTGTAAACAAGAGTTTGATTTTTCTTAGACGCATAGAGGATATTCTGTGATATTTAGATTTATATTGGAGGAATTCTACGGATTTCTCTGTGTCTTAATTAAGAGGTAGTTCTTGTCAGGACAGTAATATGACAGTAAAGGTTGAATTTTAAGTTGTGTAGTTTATAGAAATTAGCACAAAATGATTTTAAGAAGGATGTGATCCAAAACTATGTACATATACAGTATATAAAACTAGAAAAATCCACAAAATTAACAGCATATAGTTTTTTTTTTATTTGAAATCACTAGGTAGCCTATTAAGTTTTGCATTTCAAGGAGGTTGTATTTTAATAGGAACTTTTATGCTTACCAATGACAATATTCTTTTAGGTTTTACAACTCAAATTTTGCAGTTGGTATTTTTTATACCAAGGTGTTGTGTTCAGATGAAGCTAGATCAAGAGTCAGAAAAGTTTTCGTGTTCTCAAATAGTGAGGAAGCATTATACTATATCAAAGTTATGGCAAATTTATTAGCACAATCCATTTAAATATCTTTTGTCATCATTAAGGTATGACGAAATTTTATTAGCACCAAGTATACTTCAGTATCTTTTGTCATTATCAAGGTGTGATGAGATTTTATTAGCACCAACCTTCTTAGACATCTTTTGCTAAGTTTTTTATCAGACCACTTTTGATGAGTTAGGTACATATAAAGCTCTTCAACTTTATTGTTTTTATTTTTAAACAACAGCTGCTGCATTTTCTTAGATTTGTAACATTTATGTCACTTGAGTGGTGATTACAGTTCAGGAGATTGTTTTAATTTGATTTTGAAGGGATTCTTCAGCCTTTTTTTTTTTTTTACCAGATGACCAAAGCTATAATTTGCTGTCAAATAGGACATTAAAACTAGGTAAAACTGTTTAAGTGGATGAGTATGTATGTATTGTATTACATAAACAATCATTGAAGATAAAGTTGGAACCAACTGCATTTTATATATAGTGTATATGTTTTTAAGTTTGTGGATTTAAAATTTTATTTTATGGACAGGGTAACCAGTACATATTGACTTTCATTCTTGACAAGAACAAGTTTTTTTTAATGTACATTATGCTCATGTTGATTATTTTAAGGATAAAGGTGGTAAGCAAAATAAATGTGAAGAAAGCCTTTGTTACCAGTCTACAAGTGTATTAAGAAGGTAAATCTTCAGTTGCAGCTTGCATCAGAACCATCATAATTGCCTCCATTTTCCTAGCTTTAATATTTTTTGTTTGGGTTATCAAATGAAATTATATTAGAGGAGATATCTTTTATATACTACTTAGTTGGCAGGTGCTTAACCACTCTCTCCTTTCAAGGGCTGGAAACTTAATGAGAATTGTTATTTAGAAATAGCCCCTGGTATGTTATACAATATGTGATTAGCCTTTTTGTGGCTGTGGGTTGAAATCATATCGAATATCCACAGCAGTGAAAACTTCAATTTAAATACCTAGTTCCCTGTAGTGACAGACCAGGAGAGCAGTTCACAGCTAGTTAATCATAACCAGCATTATGGCAATGTAGATTTGCCCTTCCATTGATGTAGCCTCATTATGTATGGCATTTACCATGTCCTTCATGGAGCTGCCACATTTACTGGGAATTACAGATGCCCACCTACCTGTTTTATAAGTATGCCAAAGGCTCAGTGATATATTTATCCATTTTGTTTAATTTGCTAGCATTTTAAACATCTACCTAAAGTGTCGGTGCAATACAAAAAAAATGACTTTTAAAGCTACCTAATTTATTGAAAATGGAAGATATTTACTTTATATATTATAACTTATATCAAGATAAAATTATGTATAATTATTGTAATTACCCAATATGCCTTCCTTTTAGCTATCCCTTTTATTTTTTGCAGTTTCATTTATAATAATGAACACTTGTCCTGTTTTCTGTATTTCCTGTGTGACATGTTCATGAGGACATTTAAATGAGTATCTAAACTGTGAGCTAATTCCTTTTTTTTATTTCTTTCTTACTATGATGTATTTCCAATCTTTATTACTTTACTTTTTTGGGGGGTTACGATGCATCCCTCCTGTATTACTCATGGTATTATCATTATTTTTAGTACTTCATGTAATTATGAACCAAATATAATTATATTTGGAATATATGTCTTACCTTTTTCTAAGGTTTATTTTTGTGTTTGCTAACAACTGGCATTGTATATATTTTCCAAAAAAAGGATATCTAAATTATAAATTTTCCACAAACTAGATTTAAGAGGACTTGTTGCCACAGTTCTTTTCCACACTATTGGTTTTAGTTTCATAAGTACAGGCATGCTCTGATGTAATGGAACATGATTCTTTTTGTATCGTCCAAAATCTCAGACTCGGCGCAACAGTTGCCAAGTACTAGTGTCATCCTTTTTTTTTTTTTTCAATGTCATACATGTTGATAAATTTGCAAATTCACCACTATTCCTGTTTTCCCTGTGAGTATAAATATGATCTCAGATGCATTAGCATAATTTATAAACTATGTAATATGAACTGTTTTATTTATTACACTGCTAAGCCAAAGATAAGGTTAGCAGTCCCATCAATGCCGGCACACTTAACATGCTACTCAAAGACCATATTATAAGCAGCTCTACAATCATAACAAAATTGTCAAACTAGGGATAAGAATTACAAAAAGTTTTCTTTGAATTTTGATGCTTTCGCTTTGTTCAAACGTATTTTTTTGGCAGGTAAAGAAAACTAACAAGCTTAGACCAAGGATCAAAATCTTGGCATTAAAATAGTGTTTTTGAATTGGCAAATATTTGTTAGTTAACCATTATTTTTTAAGTGGTTAAGAAATATGACACTACATAATCACTTTATTTTTTTATGAAAATCCTAATATTCTTATAACAACTATAAAATTAATATTTTCAAGATTATTGTATTGTCTCTACACTATGTTCCAGGTGGGTCATGTTACCACCACTCCTATGCTATAGTTGTGTCACACAGGCCTCATCACTTGTTGAGATCAGTGGATTGAGGCGTAACAATAATCAAACAGGACTAAATTAAAAATTTTATGATTGTAATGCGAGCAATATCAATGTTACAAAAATTTTTTAACTTTGTTATAATCTTAACATTTGAACCAGGATTTCATGATTTTTTGTTGAAAGCATTGCCACTGAATGATGTGCATTGTTGGTGAACAAAAGCTTTGGAAGCGTTTCATCAATCTTTTTCTGAAATTGGGCTACACGTAATAACTTCTTGCAGTTTTCATATATGTATATGATACAGTTAACTCTTATGACACATACTGTGGTCTTATTTTATAAAATATTTGTTTATGTATTCAATGAAATACTGTGTGCAACATATTGGTTTCCATTTTGTGAATTTTGAGCAAAATCCTGTGCAGTCATGTAGTATTACCTATGAGCATGGCTGTACAATTAATTTTTTTGCAGGTGGTATAGATAGATACAAATTATGTAGGCATTGTAAGATTTACACTTTTTAAGTAATTACAGTTTACTAGAGGCTTATTATCACATGAATTGTGATAACAGGAATCTTTTATGCACATTTGTTTGCTTTAAAACTGGGTGCTAAGTCTACTTGTTTTCCTCCTATGCTTTATGGCTTGAGAATTTAAATGCTTTTAAATATATTTGTTGGTTTGTGAGATTTGGCAAGAGTCTGACATTAGAATAATGCAGTTGAGTTTTTTAATGATGCATCCAGGGAATTTTTGACAAATGTTTTCTTTCTTGAAAGTATTTTGTCAGTAAAAACCCAGTAACTTTTTTTTCTTTAACTAGGGCGTAATTCACGCTGGGTCATGGGTGGAAAATATTACTAGTTAGTTTATGTATTGTGAAAAAAACTGTAACCTCCCATGAAATTTTCTATATGTATAAATAGTATGTATTACTATATCACATGAAACCTCTATTTCCACTGGGTCAGCCATCAGTTATGGTTTTTCTGTACATTTTACTCTGAGGAGAAGAATGGTTAGTATTTTATGAGATAATTATAAGATATTTCATTGAATTTAATTTACAAAGTTTATGGGTTTGAGAATATGCCAGAGTTTTGACGCTCGTCTTGCAGGTTGTACATATTTTTAGACAAAGATGGTACAATTTGTGAAAACAAAGGAATATGTTTATAGTACTTAGTAGTGAAGAAAAAATGCTCAATCATTCTCAAGGTGGTGATGGTGGTGGTTCTTGTGTTATGTTATTTTCAAACATCTAACTCACCTGTTAGTTATATATATAGCTTACGTCCCTGACGTCACGGCAGAATTTCAAAACTCGCGGCAATCGCCGATTGGGTAGTCAGGTGCACCACCTGTGCGCCCTCTACCAGGTACGTAGCACCATACCAACTATTCCTCAGATCTTCCCTGCCGCCGCTACGGTGACATCGTTGGAACTTCGCTCGTTATAGCCCGTGTCTTTTGCAGTATTATTTGGTGAAGTACACTTTGGCTTTGGCTTTCGCTTGATTGGATTTTGATTTCGTTTCGATATTGTTGGTTTGACCTTTGCTTGTTTTTGATCTCTCTTTTTGATTTCTCATCATGTCTGATTCTGCTTCAAGTTTGAGAATGTGTGTGAAAGGTTGCAAGACTAGACTTGCTAAATCCTCTTTAGATCCTCATTCTATTTGTAGTAAATGCAGAGGAAAAGTTTGTGAGATAGGTGATAGATGTGATGAATGTGTGGGCTTGCCTGAGACTGAATGGATTGAATATTACCGCTATGTGCGTAAATTAGAGAAGGATAGGATAAGGAGAGCGAAGAAGACCTTGTCTCGCTCCTCCATAGACAGTCAAGGAATAGATAGTTCTCTATCCCTCGATAATCCTATTGATCCTCCTCCTGTTGTATCATTACCAAAATCCAGTTTCAGAAACAGGTAAAAGTCCATCATTACAGGACATGATGACGGCCATTCAAGCCCTTGGTCAACGGGTAGAATCCCTGGCACAAGACAGGGATAAATTATGGCGGTCTATATGAGAGATATTAAAGTGAATAGTGAAATTAGTGCAAGTGCAGTGGAGGGTGCGGCCGCTCGGACTTGTCGTGCTCCTAGTCCTAGACCTCTTCCAAGCTCACCAACCCCTGTGAGAAGGAAAGTCGACAGACGAAGGGAGGCGAGAGGTTTTAGCTCCCGAGCGGTCGTCCCCTCGAGCGTACCTGTAGACGATCCCCAGGACGCTCACCCTCGCTATAGGAAAGGCGAGGTTAAAGTGTTTTCTTCGTCTTCTGACGACGCAGTACCCAGACGGGGCTGGCGTCAGACTTCTAAATCCAGACCCATTAAAAGGAAATCCCAGGACGCCGAGCGTCTTGATACTGGACGCCAGGACGATATACGTCAAGAGCGTCCAGGATGTAGTCATTGGAGCAGCCCCGAGCGCTTCCCTTCAGGTTCCGATATTTGCTCTCCTACCAAATTAAGACGTAAGACGTCGCACAGGCGACCATCGTCTTTGGTAGGAGGCAAGGAAATATTGGAAAGGGGGAAACCTTCGGTGCAAACTGCAACTCCGGATCGTTTCTCTTTCGATTCCGATGCTTGCTCTCCTGCCAAATCAAGACGCATGATGTCGCACAAGCGGCCGTCGTCTTTGGCAGGAAGTAAGGAAGGATCGGACGAAGGGAGACTTTCGGTGCGTGCTACAACTCCTGTTCGCTTCCCTTTCGTCTCCGATGTTTGCTCTCCTACCAATATAAGACGTAAGATACCGCACAGGCGGCCGTCGTCTTTGGTAGGAGTAAAGGAAGCATCGGACGATTGGATGCCTTCAGTGCATGCTCCTGCTCCTCCTTCGGATTGGCGTTCTTCAGCCTTTCATCTCAAGACGAACAGAATGAAGAGAGAGAGATTGACTTTGCAACTTCTCTAGTCTGTTCCAGCAGCAAGAAGCTCACAGTTTTCCGTACTGCAAGATTTTAAGCAGAAACTCTCCTCTCTTATGCAGTCATATCAACCTGCTACTCTTACTGTTAAAACGCCAGGACGAAAACGTTTTAAAGCACGACGACAGGACGAAAAACGTCTTGAAACAAGACGCCAGGATGAAAAACATCTTGAAGCAAGACAGCAGGACGATAAGCGTCTTGAAGCAAGACGCCAGGACGAAAGAAGTCTTGAAGGAAGACACCAGGACGAAAAACGTCTTGAAGCAAGACGCCAGGACGAAAAACGTCTTGAAGCAAGACGCAAGGACGAAAAACGTCTTGAAGCAAGACGCCAGGACGAAAAACGTCTTGAAGCAAGACGCCAGGACGAAAATCGTCATGAGACAGGATGCCAGGACACCAGGCATCAAGGTACTGGACGACAAGACTCCAGGCATCAAGAAACTGGACAGCAGGATGCACAAACGCAACATGACATCGCTACATCAGTTGTGTCTCAATCAGAAGAAAGGAATGAAGACATCCCCCATTCTCCTTTTGATCAGATGCAAGTCGTTTCCGAGGAAGAATATCAAACAGATCTACAACCTTCAGCAGATCTTAAAAGGCTTATGAAAGTTTTTGCGGAACTTTTTCCAGAAAGTTTTGTGCCAGCTGCCCCTCGTTCTCCACCTTCAGAGTTCACTTTAGGGAAGGCTTCTAAAGAATCCGACTTTACGAAGATGGTATTATCGCGCTCTTCGAAAAGAGCCTTGAAATTAATGAAGGAATGGATGGACTCTAAGAAAGACCAGGGAAAAACAGCTTTCTCATTTCCTCCGGCCAGATTAGCTTCCAGATCCAGCATCTGGTACGACACTGGAGAAGTCCTAGGTTTGGGAGTTCCAGCTTCTTCCCATGGGGACTTCTCTAGTCTTGTGGACTCTTCTCGTCGGACGGCCATGGGGAAGACGAAAGTGTTTTGGTCTTCCTCTGAAATGGACCACCTCCTCAAAGGGATTTTTGAGCCTTCGAAGTCTTTAACTTCCTAGACTGGACTCTGGGTTCGTTGGGAAAGAAAATTGAAAACTTGAAGTCTACCAAAACGGAAGAACTCGTTCACCTTATGTCATGCATTGACAAAGCGCTTCGAGACGGTCGAACGAGCTAGCAGCCCTTTTCTCAGCTGGAATCTTGAAGAAAAGGGCCCAATTTTGTTCTTTTCTTTCGAGTGGAGTAACGCTCACTCAGAGAGCGGAACTGCTTTTCGCTCCCCTTTCGACTCATCTTTTTCCGCATAGTTTGGTAAAAGAAGTATCCTCAGCTCTGACTCAAAAAGCGACACAAGATCTGATGACTAAAGCAGCAAGGAGAGTTGTTCCGTCAAGTTTTGCAGGACAGAAACTTAAAGAAACCACTCCTCTACCACGTAGTTCTCGGCCCTTTCGAGGTAGATCCCTCAGGAGAGGGAATGCAAGACCTATTACAAAAAACTCCAAGAAAAGAGGCTTCAGAGGAGGAAGTAATAAAGTCTGACAAAGTTCTTCTTCAGACAGTGGTAGGAGCCAGACTCAAAAATTTCTGGCAAACATGGGAGAAAAAGGGAGCAGATCCTTGGTCTATTCAGCTTCTCAAAGAAGGATACAAGATCCCCTTTCTGGAAAAAACCCCCCTTAGCAGAAAGACCGATCGATCTGTCAGCCAAGTACAGAGAGGAGTCCAAGACTCTAGCGATACAACAAGAGGTTTCTATGCTAATTCAGAAGGAAGCAATAGAAAGAGTTCAGAACCTGGAGTCTCCGGGGTTTTACAATCGATTTTCCTGGTCCCCAAGAACTCGGGCGGATGGAGACCGATTTTGGACCTGAGTTCCCTGAATTTTTTCGTGAAGAAAACAAAATTCACTATGGAGACAACGAAATCAGTTCTTGCTGCAGTCAGACGAGACGACTGGATGGTTTCGTTGGATCTCCAGGATGCTTATTTTCACGTCCCGATCCACCCAAACTCCAGAAAGTACCTAAGATTTGTTTACAAGACAGAAACATTTCAATTCCGAGCTCTTTGTTTCGGTCTAAATACCGCACCTCAAATTTTCACAAAACTTATGAGCAACGTAGCAGCAATGCTACACAAGAAACGCATCAGAGCCTCATTGTATCTGGACGATTGGCTCCTCAGAGCCCATTCCTACGCCAACTGTCTGGAGAATCTTCAGAAAACAATTCGATTATCAGAAGACCTAGGCCTTCTGATAAACCACCAGAAATCCCAACTGATCCCATCCCAGGAAATCTTGTACTTGGGGATGAGGATTCAGAGTCAGGTTTTTCGGGCTTTTCCGTCCACATTGAGAACGGAACAAGCTTTAGAGAAAATAAGAAACTTCCTAAAGAAACAGAAGTGCTCTGCGAGGGAATGGATGAGTCTCGCTGGGGACCTTTTCCTCGCTAGAACAGTTTGTCTCCTTGGGAAGACTGAACCTACGCCCTCTGCAGTTCATCTAAATCAGCATTGGGACAAGAAGAAGACACTAGAGTCAATGTGTATTCTGTTTTCGAACGACATGAAACACTATCTACAGTGGTGGAACGATCCCGTCAAGCTCCAGGAAGGCCTCTCCCTAGAGCAGAGGAACCCAGACCTAGTGTTGTTTTCCGACGCCTCGGACTCGGGCTGGGGAGCAACACTGGGGAAGTTAGAAGTCTCGGGCTTCTGGAACAAGGAGCAAGTAAAGTTCCACATCAATCTGAAAGAATTGACTGCAGTTTTCCTAGCTCTCAAGGAATTAGAGAGCATAGTCCGGAAACAAAGTGGTACAGGTCAACTCCGACAACACAACGGCGTTGGCCTACATCAGCAAACAAGGCGGGACTCACTCAGTCTCTCTATACAGAGCAGCAAGAGAACTGCTCCTCTGGACAAAAGGAAAAAACGTGATTCTGGTAACACGCTTCATTCAGGGAGAAAAGAATGTGAGAGCAGACATCCTGAGCAGAAAACATCAAGTCTTGACAACAGAATGGACTCTCCATCAGGAAGTTTGCAAGAGTCTATGGCGAATCTGGGGGCGCCCTTGCATAGATCTCTTTGCAACAGCGCAGACAAGACGGATGGAGACTTACTGTTCTCCAGTCCCAGACCCCGAAGCAATCCACATAGATGCGTTCCTTCTGAATTGGACACATCTAGACGTGTACGCCTTTCCCCCATTCAAAGTGGTACACAGAGTGTTACAAAAGTTTTGTGGCTCACGAAGGAACCAGGATGACTAGTGGCACCTTCTGGCCGACAAGAGAATGGTTCACAGAGGTACTGGAATGGATGGTGGACACCCCAAGAAGCCTTCCGTTAAGAGTAGATCTACTCAAACAGCCCACTTGGAAAGGTATCACCAAAACCTCCAAGCTCTTCAGCTAACTGCCTTCAGACTATCGAAAAACTCACAAGAGCTAGAGGATTTTCGAGGGAGGCAGCGAGTGCAATTGCAAGAGCAAGGAGGTCTTCAACCATTAAGGTATACCAATCGAAGTGGGAGACTTTTAGAGGATGGTGCAGGGACAACTCTATTTCCTCTTCCAGTACCTCTGTGACTCAGATAGCAGATTTTCTGCTATACCTCAAGAAGAGACGTAACTTTTCTGCTTCTACTATCAAGGGTTATAGGAGCATGCTAGCAGCTGTCTTCAGGCATAGAAACCTTAATCTATCTGATAATAAGGATCTACAAGATCTTCTTAGATCCTTCGAGACAACTAAGGAAAGAATACAATCCTCAACATCTTGGAATTTGGATGTAGTCCTCAAGTTTCTCATGAGTGACAGGTTCGAACCCTTACAGGAAACATCCTTAAGGACCTCACCATGAAAACTCTCTTCCTGATTAGCCTAGCAACAGCAAAGAGGGTCAGCGAAATCCATGCCTTCAGCAAAACTGTAGGTTTCAGACAGGGCAAAGCCATCTGCTCGCTACAGTTGGGATTCCTAGCCAAAAACGAACGCCCCTCTCAACCCTGGCCCAAGTCATTCGAAATTCCGAACCTCTCGGATCTCACAGGTGAGGAAGTAGAGAGAGTTCTTTGTCCGGTAAGGTCTCTGAGGCATTACTTGGAGAGAACGAGACAAATACGTGGCACTTCAGAAGGGCTTTGGTGTTCGGTCAAGAAACCCTCTCTGCAAATGTCGAAGAATGCGCTATCCTTTTTTATAAGGCAATTAATTAGGGAAGCGCATTCAGCATGTACTGAAGCAGATATGAAGCTACTTAAAGTTAAGACTCACGAGGTTAGAGCTGTAGCAACCTCGGTAGCATTTAAACAAAATAGATCTCTTCAGAATATCCTGGACGCAACATTCTGGAGGAGCAAGTCAGTTTTTGCGTCGCACTATCTTACGCAAGTGCAAACTTTGTATGAAGACTGCTACACACTGGGTCCGTTTGTAGCAGCTCTTTCAGTAGTGGGAAAAGGGTCTACCCCTTAAAACCCATAATCCAATACTCTTTTTCTTCTCTTGGAACTATTGAAAAGTTATGGTTGTTTGTGGAGACTGGATGCAGTCTTCCACAATCATTGATCTTTAGTCAGGTGATCAACTTGTTCCTTAGTAGTGCCCGGAACAAGAGTATTGTAGGGAGTCTAGTCACATAGAGGTTTTGACCGGTTGACAGTCTCCAAGAGGTCTTCAGCCCCTGGGTGGATCGCTGGACCTCATAAGGAAAGCAGACACAATGAGACAGGATATCATTAAAGTCAGCTTCCTTAACAGGTACGAACCCGTAAGTTTGTTTTTATTAACACTTATGTCAATTCCAACGATGATAGCTGTTTCTGACCCTCCACCAAAGGTGTTAATCAGCTATATATATAACTACCAGGTGAGTTAGATGTTTGAAAATGTTATTTTCATGATAAAATAAATTTTTGAACATACTCACCTGGTAGTTATATATAATTAAATTCCCACCCTCCTCCCCTCTAGAAACTCTAGGGCATGGAAGATCTGAGGAATAGTTGGTATGGTGCTACGTACCTGGTAGAGGGCGCACAGGTGGTGCACCTGACTACCCAATCGGCGATTGCCGCGAGTTTTGAAATTCTGCCGTGACGTCAGGGACGTAAGCTATATATATAACTACCAGGTGAGTATGTTCAAAAATTTATTTTATCATGAAAATAACATATTGCAAGCATATCATATGGAAGCAGTTAGAGAATTTTGAAGATTATTTAAGACATCATTAACAACTTACGATGTAATACTCAAGACATATGGGGTTTGCTTTAGCTCATTCAGTTTTTGTATGTTAACAAGGTCAAACATGTTGTTTGAAAAATTATATCAACTGGTTTTGTTATTGACAAACATGGCAGGATCTTATAAGTTTAGGATGCTTTTAAAAGTTGCTTTTCTCTTGAGGGTAAAATATTTTTATTTTTCTTAAATGTTTAGGTCAAAAGTACCAGGCAACAGGGAATGGATTTTTGTGAAGGTTTTTATTTTTACGTTTAAGAAGGCAAAGTTATTCTGAACCGAGTTACAGAAAGGGAACTAGATCTCCATTTCCCATTCTGCTGTAGCTCAATATTTTAGAAAAAGTTAATGGCTAATCCCAAATTACAGCACTGTACTGAAATGTTTGCAAAACAAAATTTTGAAACATATTTTCCTTGAATATAAAGTTTAAGATGGCACAGTAAAAGAATTTATTACTGAAAAGTGTATGAGTACATATTGTACTATATTTTCATCCATTTTCATTTATACCCAAAACCAAAATAATGTGTAGTTGTTAACATACAAGTATTTGGATCTCAGGGGGGGGAGGGGGGGGGCTGTCCAGAGTTCAAGCAATGGTACTTTTGTTATTTGAGCTCAAATTTAACAAAATCTGCTCTGGCTTATGTTCTTTTAACAATGTTCATGGGATACTTTGAGCATGAAATCAGTTTGAATGCTCAGTTTTGTGTACTGTATCTGATAAGGATACAGTTTATTGGTGTTAATTTAAAATTGATAACATCATTTTATGACTAATATTCCTGAAAACAGTCATATTGTTGCTAAACTACACAGGAACAAGGAAAATTTACTCAACTCCCTAAATAGGGTATTTGTATGTTAAATTTTGAAAAAGGAACATCTGTAAATGTATTTAAGGAATTTGTTTCACAGTCTCTTACTTTCCATTGTGCACTAGGGACTAGGCATAATTTTTTATGCATTTAAGGATACACAAGTCTGTTGCTCACCACTCACTTGAAAAGTTATGGCAATGTTTTTTTTATAAAGGTTTACAATCTCTTATCCATAGTTCTAAAACCCAAAAAGCTCTAAAAACCCAAAATATTTTTATAAGAAAAGTACAGTCAACCCCAAGTATTTGCAGGAGTATGTGTACTACAACCCCTAGCTACAATCTGCGAATACTTGAAACCCCTCTGAAAATGCTCATGCCTGAGTATTTTAATAGTTTTATCACAAAAATGCATCAAGGCAGATATCAAAATGTATACAGTACTGGCCTGGTTGAATCTACTTGTATAATGATTCACACTTAAATTACTGAAATTTTGCTCCTAGGGCTATTAATTAGTCAAAAGCTAACTTACATAAACCTTATTGGTGAAATCTATTGGAGGGTTTTGAATTAGGGATTATGAACCTGTATTTACATATTAAGACAATATTACATGTATAAGAATTAGGTATTTGAAAAATGATTTGAAATAAATTGTAAAGATCTCAATGCTAATAAGAAATGTTCTTGAAAATTAATTGCAGTTCTGTTTTACTCTTTACATAGCACAGTCATATAGGTAGACCATTGATTTTTTGGTAGTCCCTGGTTAGGAATCTCTTTTAATTTGGACAAAATTATGATTGAAACTTTAAAATGTCCATCAAAACTGTAAAATTCCCAACCCCACTGGACTAGTTTACTGGCTGCTGAGTGATTGCGCTAAGTGTTCTGGCACTCATTCTGTTTGTTTAATTTGTTAATGGTGACAGTGATTGTCAAATATTGTTACACTATTTGCTAATTTTGCTTATATTTTTGGTAATTCTTAAGAAAAAAGATTTTTTTAGAATTCCAAAAAATAGGCATTTATTACTGTATAGTATTATTGTTAGAGAATGCCTTGCTGAATCACGTGATATAATATTGAGCAAACACTCATACCTTGCCTAAAATCCATGTATGCTACACATTTAAACGGCAGAGTACAATAGTGGTCAATTTTGCATAAAAAACTAGATTATTGGGAAGATGCACCCCTTCATAAATACAGTAATAAATTTATTTTTAAAATTTGCTTAATAATTTTAATTACTGTAATCCAGTTTCACTAATTCAGGGTTTTTTTTTATTAGCACAAAATGACCTGATGGTACATGTGTTAGGCTTTTGTTGACATTTTTTATACTGGTACTGAAATAGGAACCTGTGCAGTAAATTATTAATAAACTTCTATCATTTATACCTGTATTTCATTTAATTACTTAATTTATATTTAATATTTTTTTAGTGTGTTATCAATGATAAGAGGGGGGGCCATTGCTAGTCTAGAAAAATAAAAAATCTGGCACAGCCTAGGAACCAGGGATGCCAGAAAATTGATGGTCTACCTGTACTGAAGATTTTTATGGAAATGAAATGCATTCACTTTATTTCACCAATTAAAAGCCAAACAGGAATTAATATGAATGTTCATTTACTTAGTCATATTTAATAACAATTACTTTGAATGTTAAATATTCTCCTGTACTTAGTAATTCTAAAATGTGTTTTGTTATTTGACAGCTGAACCTGAAGAGAGTTCAAATTTTAAAGCAGCACAGCAGGTCAAATAAAATAACTCTTTTTTTGTCAGTGATGAATATTTACCAAGAAATACTACAATGTCTTGCTGACCATACATTGTTTCACAGTGAGCTTTCACTACCACCTCAAACTGTGTACAATATGGTTTCTATGGGTGTTTAAAAACTACTGCACTTTAATATTCTTTTCTGACCAGTTTTAATTTATAGATATGGACATATTAATTCACGATACATCATTTTTAAAATTATACCAAATTGTCATATAGGTATATTACTTTAGTTCTTAGCTCACCAGTTATATACTTTGTTAATGATTACAAATAAAAAATTTGCAGTTGTCTACTAGATGTAGCCAGAAAATATTAAAGTAAATGCTATACTACAGTGTTCCCCCTGTATTCGTGGGGGATGTGCACCAGACCCCCTGTAAATGGTTGAAACCCTTATAAAAATGTGTAAAACTGCCTATTTTGTTAGTTGAAACTCAAGAAAAACCCACTGAAAATTTTTATACCTGGTTTTTTAATAATCATACCACAAAAAGTGAATTTGATGATGTACTTGATAAAAAAAAGATGAATTTGTGCATATTTCTCATAGAAAAATACTGCGAATACACAAATTTCCTGTGAATAATGGTTAGATATGGTTCAGAGAGAAATCCATGAATATGTGAATTTGCGAATGCCGAGAACGCAAATATTGGGGGTCCACTGTACTTGATGATGTGAAACAAACACCAGTATAGTATTGGGCTTAGTAATGAACATTCCAATGTTAAAAAAAAAATATTTAAAAAATCCTTGCTGTCATAGAACATCAAAATAGCTGTGTAAGATTATCACATATTTTTTCAGCTTTATTGGCAAAATATGTAAAGAAAAGTTTTCTTTTGTACAAAATGTTCTCTAGCTTAAGTATGTAGTATATAGTATAAATTATGTAATTTATACACAAGAGAGTCATGGTTGACAAACTTGATTCAAGAAGGGTAATGTTGAAAACATCATTGTTGCTCATAATGAAGGATTGTATTTTAAATAAAAGTTTTAAATAAGAAAAGTTCTTGTACTTGTCAGTTTGCAAGGGATTTTGTATATATTTAGCATTGCAACAAACAAAATGTACTGCTTTCTGATGAGCATTTATTAATTTTTTTCATAATTATCAGTAAACCTGAAAACTGCATATCCATCCAATCAAAAAGTCTTAATTACTGTTGGAGAATTCCACTTTCATTATATGTGAAAGGAACAATTGTCTTTAGACATGGGAGCGAACCAAAAAGAGTTTTGGTACTAATGCCTGGGAACAACAAAGAAATAAATAGTTTTGGTACTGCTACCTGTGTTTTTTACACCTTAATGGAATACTTGTGTGTGTGAGGTAGAAAATAAGAGAAAAATTATGTGTATACTTATTACTACAATTATGTTTGCACTGAAGACCAATTATCTGGAAGTGATTATTGTGATGTTCAAAGTCTGATACTGCTAAACTCTTCTTTACACCTTTCCTTTATGCCCTTGTTTAATATATTTTTTTTCCCTACATGACTCCTGTTATTCAAACCATTAATATGTATAGATATGCTAACTATGCATAGGAAGTGAAAATATTAAATGACTGGTACAAGGGAATTTCTATACATCATAAGAGACACTTTTATTTGGTTATTAACTTACATATTGCCTTGAGCTGGAGACTGAGAAGAGGCAAAACATCCTGAATATTAGGTAAACAAACTCTATTTAACTTACAACTCCAGAGGACTAAAATCCGTTTCACTTTTGGGGATTCATTCAAATTTATTCCCTTAATAATAGTTGGTAAATAGCAAGATGAGTAAGTTTCATAAAAACATGATGGAGAATTATCTTCATCATTTAGAGATGTGCTGTCAGTCACAAGATACTGGGGGAAAATATAATTCTGACCATCATTCTGTGAATCATAAGAGGTCAATGACTGCAAAGCAGAGTGTATTCTATGTTCCAGAGATTGTATGCTGTTCAAAGTTTCTGCATTTTGGCTGGAAATCCTGGGATAGAGGCTTGCCTTTAAAACATTTTGGGTGTCTTGCAAAGAATTGCCGTTATAGCTGGATGAAGTCTCAAACTGAGCTTCATTATTATTTACTTTAGAAGTATCAGTACTTATTTGCAATGATAATGGTGTCTCAGAGGCAGTCTCCATTGCCTGAAGACATTTTTTATCCGATACAGATTTTGGTAACTCTTCTGTTGGTAAGTCTTCTGAAATTGAACAAATTTTTGATGAAAATGTTATTTCATGAATCATACTACAGTATATTTTATCTATTTACTACCAATCAGTATCTTGGCTATGAAGAATGGACTCTAGAGGGTAATATCATTCTTACCTGGCAAAGAAGTGGCATATTCAACAATACACTGCAACACTTCAGCTACAGTATGAGCTATATCAGACAGGTGGTCACTTATTTCATCTGTAAAAATTTTATTCATTAAACATCATTTTAGTGCATGATTAGACTAAGTTGACTTGCTGATCTTAAACTGTCTTTAAATCAAGAATTACTAACTTGCTCCTTACTTAAATACTTAGCATTGGGTATCAAAGCCGTGACAATTTTTCACTACATTAAGTATAATAGCTACATTAAATTTTCACTCAAACACTTACTCCTGGCCATAATACCGAACAAGATTGGTAAGAGAGACTAGAGATGAATTATAGAGTAGACAAGTAAATTGAAGTGAATATAGAATTTAGGCCAAAGGCCAAGCACTGCTACTTATGAGGTCATTCAGCGCTGAAACAAAAGTTGACAGTAAAAGGTTTGAAAAGTGTAACAGGAGGTGGAGAGGTTGAAAAGTAAGATGGAGTGAAGAGAATATGAAAGGCGGTACAGTAAAAGGAATGAAGGGGGTTGCAGTTAGGGGTCAAAGGCATACTGCAAAGAACCGCATGAGGTGCACTGATGGCTCTACCCCCTACCGAGGAGTAGACTAGTGACCACTAAGGAGCACATGGGACATTTTGTGCAAGATCAAAGCTCATCATTGGTTTTGTCACCCTTTCCCTCAAAGGGCTTACACATGAAGGGAACTCTTTCCATTCTTGTCCTATGCTCTTCCTGGCTGAACTTCCATCAGGTCTAGGTTTTCAACTTATGCCCCTTTTTCATATCCACAGCTTTTTTATCAAATGCTCCTCAAACCTTTTTATTAAATGTCCAGGCCATCTCTCCACCAATTCCTCATTCATGAAATGAACTTCCAACATACCCCAGGCAAAAATCTTAACATTCTATGGTCACACGCAACTGAATTCTCTAGAATTTTTCTTGTCAGTGTCTATGGTATTTCTGCTTTACAGCATTACAGGCCTAATTTACCCATTATAAGTATTCTAACTCTCTCTCTATACTAAAGGCACATTCTTTTTGCCACCATCTAATTATCTCTAATTCACTTATGTTGCAGCTACTCTCTCACAATTCCATTTCATCATCAAGTATATGTCCCTAAGGTACCTATCCCCCTATGACCTACCTACCTATGACAATAGGGTTGTCAACTCCTCTCTTTTTTCATATTTGCTCCTAAAGTACATTTCAGGATAACAGAATATTAATTTCATGAATAGTATCTGGTAATCTCTTTTGACTTGTAAAGGATAAAAACTTCTTCCCAACATCTTTTCCACAAGAGCATGGCCACTTTCTTGACTGTACTTATTCCTTTGCTTCTTTTCCAGTCACCATAAACTTTCTTTCGCTTGCTTTGAATTACAGTTCTCTCATCAACATTCCACTCTTCAGATTTCCACCTCCTCAGATTATGCTGCTAACATTAGATTATCTGCCTCTAGTAGGTCCCCGAGACCCGCTTTTTTGCTCTCCTTTGGAGGTCTGTCCATTACAAAGCAAACAAAGGCTTGTGCTGCTGGGGTTAGTGTCTTGGCATTCCATTTCATGTCTCCTATGGGGTTATAAAAACTCAGTGACTCCGTAACATGCTAAGTTACTGCCACAGGTTGGGGGTCTGTAGTTATGGAGTTCCATTTGACAACGTCTGTCTCATCTAAAGAGAGAGAGAGAGAGAGAGAGAGAGAGAGAGAGAGAGGAGAGAAGGAGAGGGGGGGGGGGGGGGGGGGGTAATTGGTGGTTGGATGGTTAACGACTGAATTGGTTGTTGGTGAGTTCTGGGTTGTCTGCTGGTGCTGTTGGCTGTTAGAGTTCATGTTTTGGAGGCAGTCTTTGATCAGTCTTTGGTGAGAGCTGGTGAAGATCAGTAGTGTTGGCAGCGGTCTGTTAAGTCTTGAGGGAATTGAAAGTCATTTGAGTAGTGTGTTATTGGTTTGTTGCTGATTGTTGTTGGGTTGGTTATTGGTTGCTTGGAGTTGTTGTAACTGTGTTGGATTTATTGTGCTTGTGAGTTTTGTGAGTTGTTATGGTTGTTGATGTTGTTGTTGTTGGGGAGCTGTTGTGATTTCTTGATGTGGTTGCGAGTTGTTGAGGGTTGTTGTTGGTGAGCTATTGTGATCCCTTGGTTTTGTTAGTGTGTGTGTGTTGCCTTTTTGTTGTGTTGTTGAGTTCTTTGTTGTTTGCTGTGTTGTTGAGTTGTGGGGTTGTGGTCCTTGGGTGTTGTGTTGTTGGGTTGTGGTTCTTGGTTGTTGTTGTTGGTGTCTAAGTGACCTCGACCAGCGGACAGCACAGCATAGCCTGGAGTCTGGAGTTGGGTGAGTACATGCGTTTGTATTTTTTTTTGTTCTGTGTGTAGGTGTAGGTCAATTGCCCTGCGTGTATTCTGTAGTGTAAAGAGGAAAGTGTGACTGAGGGTGAGTTTGGTAGTTGGATTGATTAGGTTTATGTGGGGGGGATTTACTTGCTTGTTTTTATGCTTTGTATCCCGCCACATGGTGTGGATACAGGGTGACCTGGCTGACATTTACCTTATGGAGGAGTTATGGGAGTTCCATTTAACAACGTCTTAGAGAGAGAGAGCGTAATTGGTGGATGGATGGTTAACGACTGAATTGGCTGTTGGTGAGTTCTGTGTTGTCTGCTGGTGCTGTTGGAGTTAGTTCTGTGTTTTGGAGTCAGTCTTTAGTCAGAGCCGGTGATGATCAGTAGTGTCGGCATTGAAAGTCAGTTAAATTATGTGATATTGATTTGTTGTTTAGTTGTTGTTAAGTTTGAATTGTTTGCTTTACAGTTGTTGTGCCTGTGTTGTTAGATTTGTTGTGCTTATGAGTTTCTGTTGAGTTATGTGTAAAGTGTTGTGTTTGTGAGTTGAGGGTTGTTGTTGGTGAGCTGTTGATTCCCTTGTGATTCCTTCGTGGGTTTTTAGTGTGTGTTGCCTTTTGTGTTGTTGTTTTTTGTGTAGTGATTGTTTGTGCAGTGGTTGCTTTTGTTTCCTGTGTTGTTGATTTGCCTTGTTTGTTGTTGAGTTGTGGTTGTGTTCCTTGTTTGTTGTTGTGTTGTGGTCCTTGGGTGCTGTGTTGTTGGGTTGTGGGGTTGTGGTCCTTGGTTGTTGTGTTGTTGTTGAGTTGTGGTCTTTGGTTGTTGGGTTGTGGTTCTTGATTGTGTCTTTGTTGTTGGTGGTGTCTCAGTGACCTCGACCAGCGGACAGCACAGCATAGCCCTGAGTATCTGGAGTTGGGTGAGTACATGTGTTGTGTTTTTTGTTCTGTGTGCAGGTTGTCCTGCGTGTATTCCATAGTGTAAAGAGGAAAGTGTGGTGAGTGTGAGTTTGGCAGCCGGATTGGTTAATTTTATGTGGGGGGGGGGGTGGGGGGGGGGGGGGGGGGGGATTTTGCCCGCTTGTTTTTTGAGCTTGTGATCCTGCCACAACCTAAGTACCTTGCAGGTAGTGAAGAACTTTACTCCCTAATGGAAACCAACAGTTCTTGCATTACAAATATCATGCAGTAGAACATATAAAACAAAAAGGTTCACAGTATTCAAATATATAATGGTGGGTTCCAAATCTTGCTCAGGTGTGGAATTTTCGGCCATATCACCCAACTAAACATACCAGTTTTCCTTTTTAAAAATGCTTCTGTTTTCATAGCAAAAAATATAAGCAACAGAATTTGCCATTATAATTATTAAAGGCATACCTTCACAGAAATTTGACAATTTCTGTGACTTAGAAGTACTGTAGAAACCATCCAAAATTATAATAACAAAACACCCTTGCACAAATAATATTTTCACTTCTCAAATTATACATAGAAAAAATTTAGAAACATGTTGGATTCCTGCCCATGTAGATATTAAAGGAATGAAGAAGCTGATAAAATCCATTGTAATCAATAAATGACAGAATATAATGAGCAGTGGACATGATACTGTATAACAAATCAGAGCAAATCAAGCCCAATGTTGAAATAAGGCCTTCATCATACCAAAAGGGCAAATGTACACTCATAATGAACCAGCCTTCTTAAGCAGAGACTAGTTTAACAATAACAATAAAAATTTTGTGTGAATGTCTAAAATATAATTTACAACAAATGTCAAGTTTTGGAAACAAATCAGTTCCAAAACTTTCACCATAATCCCACTAATTCCTAATTAACCAATTTACAGTTTCTCATTGGGACTTGAACTGGAGTATAATGTTTAGGCCAAAGACCATGCACTGGGAAATGTGAGGTTCATTCAGCACAGAAAAGGATACCGAGAGTACATAAAAGTTTTAAAGGTGGAACAGGAGGAAAACCTTGCAGTTGCACTATGAAGCAATTGTTAGGAGAGGGTGGAAAGTAAGATGGAAGAAAGAGACCATGAAGAGAGGCACAGTTAAAGGAATGAAAGGGATTGTAGCTATGGGCCAAAGGGATGTGACAAAGAATCTTATGTGATGCCTACAGTGCACTGCACAACTTGCACTGATGGCAACACCCCCTACGGTGTGCAGTGGTTAAGGATCTTTAATTTGAAAAATAAAATTTAAACTTTATTATTAATATACAAACGAACACTTCTGACCAGCCCTGTAAGAGCTAAATAAATGAACTTGATGAACTAGTTAAGCTACTTTATAATAACAGTACACTTGCAGAAATCTATGTTGTATCAGGATCAAAGGGCAAATAATTTCTTTAATGCATTTACTGAATTTATTCTGAAGATTTTCTTTATTATCAGGTACAGTAATTTATCCAGACCACTGAGTCAATAGTAGCTCTCATGGGCTGGCACATATAGTTTGTTCTAATGAATAAAAGCCAAATCTGATTGAATGAATTATAATTTTTGTTGAAGGTAAAGATTCTAAGAAAATTTCCTTCTGCAAGGTGTTTCAAGACGTCATTCATTAAGCAGTAGAGTATAGTAGTATACTGAAATGAAGAGTGCCAATGTATTAACATAAAAGGTCTAAAATAAATACTATATAACTTCTTACCTGAGACTGAACCACACGATTCTGATATGTAAATCAATGCGCTGATCAGAAGATTTCCACTTAGGAACCAGAGATATTCAGTTGGACAAATGGAGGAGAATATGCCCTTAACTTCATGCAAAATCATCCACTGTAAATAATTCACCTTTCAGGAATTACAGTAATACAATTAGCTCTGGCATAAAACACAAACCTTCAAGTTTTAAATCCCAAGACATGATTGAATAAAATGATAACTTCACCATGTTGCAAAAAAGCTGAGCATCCAAATCCAGAATTCATACCCATCACACCATAAGTATTCTATCTCTCTACTATAAGCACATTTTTTACCAGTATTCTATTCTGCTATCCCTCTTCTTTGGACATGTTATCACCTGATGATTCTGGCTATGTGTGTAGATTTGTCACAAATTTTACTTGCTTTACTGCCTTGATTTCATTGTTCTCTTCATTTACTTTGACTATTTGTAACACCATTAAAATATTTCTTGCCACTAACAGGTTGTTTAGCTACTGTTAACAAGGAGCTCCTTGTATGTACTGTACAGTTATGGAGAAGTAATGGCGGTAGTTTATATTTGACAACATCTCCAAGGGTTACGTGAAACTGAGAGAGAGAGAGAGAGATTGGCTGAGGAATAAATGGGAGTGATTGAATGGTGGTCGTGTGTGTCTGTTGTGGCGCTCAGTTGTGTATATCAGTGGCAGTAGTGTGTTAAGGGAGTCGTAAGAAGTAAGGCATTCACTGAAGTCATAGAGTTGGTTTGGACAGCAGTCTTATTCGTTGATGGTTAGTTGATGTTTTGTTATTTGGTAAATTTTGGTGTTGTAAAGTTGTTGTGCGTGTCTGTCTGGTTGTGATGAAGTTAAAGAGGTTGGTCATGCCTTTCGGTGCCTGTGAATGGCAGTTGGGGGCAGTGTTGGTGTTGGTGTTGGCGGGCTGTTGTGCTGGGTTGAGTTGTGTGGTTATCGTATTGTTTCTAGCTGTTGGTGTTCGTCTGCTCAGTGATTTGTCAGGTTGTTAAGTTGTTGTGGGGTTGTGGTTCTCGGTTGGTTGTTTTGCGTTGTGATTATCGGCGGTGGTTGTGTCTCGACTAGCCTATATCCAGCAGAGACCACAGCCTAGCCTTGAGTATCTGGAGCCTGAGGTGAGTACGTGTTTGTGTTTTGTGTATTCGGTATTTCGTTGAACCAATTGTCCTGCGGGTAAAAAGTAACGTAAAGGGGAAGGTGTGGCTGTGGTAAATTTTGTCAGCTTGTACGATTAATGTAATTGTGGGGAGTTTGCTTGCATTTTTTTTACTTAGCTTTGATTCTGCCACACAGTTATTTCCATTTCAATGCAGAACTATGCAGACTTTGTTGAGGTCTGCTATAGTTTTTGTCTTTTCTTCTTTCATGTTTCTTTTCCTTTGGGGGGAGGTGTTATTAGACACTTACCTCTGATAATTATTGTACTCTTAGCTAGTTAACATTGCTTCCTGCATCTCTACTTCTTTCTAACTTCCTCCTATTCACTGAAGAAAAACTCTAACACTGGTTAAATTCCCAGCCAATCTCAATTCCTGACGCCTCCATCTCTATCATCAAGGGGTATGCTATATGAACTCTTATTATATTTAAGGAAAAAACGTCAGTTCTAATGTCCTCTTGACTTCTATAATGGGGATAAATGACATTATAAAGCCACAGAAACACCCTGAATGCTTGATTTTGATTCATCTAATTTGTTCGTACAAATCTGGAATCTGTCTAAACCACAGCTGTGCTCACAAACCTTGCTGAATGCAATGAAGGAAGATTTTTTTTTTTGCAAGTAAGGAAATTGATGGCTGAACTGAGTTCCTATGACCTATGGATCCATTTCTGTCTGGTATGTGATATTCTCAATTCCAGGTGATGAGTTCTTAACAGTGGTCAAGGTTTCATACTTAATTCTCTTTAGTCAAGTTCACTCTACAATAAAAAAAAAAACCTTCTTACTGGGCACTGATGACTGCCTTCTGCATAGGAGATTATACATCAAAACTATAATTCTTTAAACCCTGAGTCTCCATCAAAGAAGATGAGTGAGCAGCTGGCTTTCACCAGAGGAAATCGAGATGGACATACCTAGTGTCATGGGACAAGGCCATCCTCACTAGAGGCCAGCCAAAACACAACTCTCTTTCACCGACTCTCTATAGTGACTGTCCGTACTACGCTTACAAATTCATCCGCTTAACTGAAACCAATACATACTACTTGTTTTTAATGCTGTCAAGCCAAGTTGAAGCAAGATAGATTCCTCCTTGGAACAATGCAAGTCAATGCAGGGACTCCATGTCAAGGATTAGGTCATGGTTAACATGCTTGGAATGACTGCTGATTCCTTGACACTAGTCCTCAATTGACCACAAATCAGTAACTGTCATGATCATAGTCAACAATGACATAAGACACAAAGGTGACTGCTGGTAAGAGAGCTGCATTTCAGTCGTAGTGGGTGCAATCCCAAAGATGACCTGAGTAATGCAAATCTATCCTCCAGATCTCTGATGAAGTGCAGATAGAACTCCAGATGAGAGCAACTTTGGTATGGTAAAAAAAAGTATTTACTGGATATTTTAAAGTCTCTACATCAGTACAGTTGTGGGCAGCGGGGCTAACAGTGGGAAAGGCTGTCCTCATCAGTACAGTGTCAATCAGTGGTAAGGCAAGAACTCCTGAAGGAAAGGCACCTGAAAGGGTAGTAGCCACTAAAATGTGAGGCAGAGCAGAGAAGGTGTTATCTATCAACTAGCCTCCATAACTCTCCCAAGGTTCCAACCTGAAGAAAACAAAGCCTTCTTTCAAGAAGGCCAATAAAAGGCTGCCAATGGCAATCACATTCGCTGGATGAATGATGGCCAAAGAGGCAAACAATAAAGTTGGCCAGCCAGCAAGGAAGGAATCAAGTACATATACAGACAGAGCAAAAGAGGCCAGAGCTAGCAGGTCAACACTAACTGCCTGGCTAGACAAACACAGGGACACCTGCCAAAGAGCAAGTGAAGAATTGGGGGAAAGTTTTTCTTTTGATACAAACCATTAAATAAAATTGGTGGTCAGGGTTAACAAAATTTAATATTAAGAGTTTATCCTATACTTAAAGCAATCTTTTTTTTTCAAAATGTGCAATTGGTGGTCAGGCTTGTGATAATTCAATATTAAGAACTTATCCTATCCGTGAAGTTTTGCTTTTTCAAGTGCAATTATGCATTTGCAAGTAGGAGAATTAGGAAACTACAAACAATTGTAAATTGATTTCTAAATTTGATATTTCTAAACTTAGAATGAAACAAAAAACTAAATTTTCCTATTCTGAACTCACTATCATTTTCATTTTTAAGAGGCATTTCAAGATGAACAAGAAATGTGAAAAAATTTGGTTAGCAGATTTGGACATATCTCATGATCTAGGTTTAGGTTTATTTTACAGTTAAAGAACTTTCTTTGAAAGAGAAAAAAATCATTTTCATGATCAAATTAATTATTTGGATACTTACCAGCTGTTAAAGTTAGCTTTATCTTCATGATCGGTATTTTAAAAAAATCAAAACAAACTTATTTCACTTGCTAGGACTCTTTTTATTCACCTGTTTCTCACCAGATGGTGCTGGAATGTTTTATGTTCTGCCATTTTTCTTCATGACCACCCACTAAGATCTGGGGAGGCTGGGTGGGTTTCCACTTTAACAGTAGGTAAGTATCCAAATAATTAATTTTATCATGAAAATCATCATTATCTGGAATGAATCTTATCTACTGGTAAAGTTAGCTGACTACCACACTGAATGAGGATGGTGAGTTAGTACAGCCCAAGAAACAGAGTTCAGCCAAGCAAACTAAAAGCTTTTTAATGAGATAAAGCTTCTCAATATTCCTGCCTGATGTGCGATCCTTACTGGCAAGTACAGATGACACCCCCCACCCATTCATGGTTCAAGATTCACAGCTTCACTTATTTGCTTATTTTTCTGTGGAACTTATCTTCAAATTATTCGTGGAAAATTTGGTAATTCACAGATTTTTTCATCAGGCAATATTCACTAATTACTGTATTTTCAAGTTATTTTCGTGACTATGCATACAGTGTTCCCCCAGTATTCACGGGAGATGGGTGCCAAAACCACCCCCACGAACAGTTAGAACCCGTGAATAGTTGAAACCTCTATAAAAATGCTTCAAACTGCCTAGTATTTTGTTAGTTAAAACTCAAGAAAAGCCGACTAAAAATGTTTATACCTGGTTTTGTACATAGGTTTCATCACAAAAAGTGCACTTTATGATGAAAAAAAAACAAGAATTTGTGAATATTTCTCAGAGAAAAATACTGAGAATAGGTAAATTTTCAAGGAATATTGCTGGATGTTCCAGAGAGAAATCCGCAAATCCAGAGCCCACAAATACGAGGGGTTCACTGTACTGTTATTTTTTATGATAAAAAATGCTTTGCTAATTTTCAAATATTAATAATAATGTAAACAGCAAAATAGTAATCAAATGTATTTTTCTAATGTATATTTAAATTGTACATGTATTCCTTAACTCAGAGAGAGAGAGAGAGAGAGACCTTACCTTACAGACCTTACACTTCGTTCGGGTTGCCCCAGGTCCCTCAGTGTGAGGCGCCTCTAATGTCTACCAGAGAGTTGCTAGTACATCTTCCGGTATATTTTTGCATCTCCAATTCTTGGATGGTCTGGATGCAGTTTAGATATTTGTCGAGCTTATTCTTAAACACATCTACGCTCACTCCTGATATATTCCTCAGATGAGCTGGCAACGCATTGAATAGACGCTGCATTATCGATGCTGGTGCGTAGTGGATTAATGTTCTGTGTGCTTTCCTTATTTTTCCTGGTATAGTTTTGGGCACTATTAATCTACCTCTGCTTGCTCTTTCTGATATTTTTAGTTCCATGATATTTTCTGTTATTCCTTCTATCTGTTTCCATGCCTGAATTATCATGTAGCGTTCTCTTCTCCTTTCTCAGACTATTATAATTTTAAGGATTGTAGTCTTTCCCAGTAGTCTAGGTCCTTAACTTCTTCTATTCTAGCTGTAAAGGACCTTTGTACACACTCTATTTGTGCAATATCCTTTTGATAGTGTGGGTACCATATCATATTGCAATATTCAAGTGGACTACGAACATATGTTTTATAAAGCATAATCATGTGTTCAGCTTTTCTTGTTTTGAAGTGCCGTAACAACATTCCCATTTTTGCTTTACATTTTGCCAACAGAATGGCTATTTGATCATTGCATAACATGTTCCTATTCATCATCACACCAAGGTCTTTAACTGCTTCCTTATTTGTGATTGTCTCATTATTAGGTCCCCTATATGCATATAGCTTTCCTTCTCTGTCTCCATAATTTATTGATTCAAATTTATCAGAGTTAAATACCATCCTATTTACCTCTGCCCAATCATATACTTTGTTAAGGTCTCTTTGTAGAGCGTTCCTATCTTCAATCACAAGTAATTTCTCTACTTATTCTTGTGTCATCAGCGAAACTACTCATACCGAATCCTTAACATTACTGTCTATGTCTTCAATCATAATAACAAACAATATTGCAGCTAGCACCGTACCTTGTGGCACACCGGATATTACCTTGGTTTCATCCGATTTCTCATCGTTTGCAATAACTATCTGTTTTCTGTTGTGTAAAAATTCTTTTAACCATCTTCCTACTTTATCTACGATATTGTGTTTTCTAATTTTCTTTGCTAATATATTATGGTCTACTTTGTCAAAAGCTTTTGCAAAGTCTAGATAAACCACATCTGTCATTTTTTTTTTTTTTTTTCCGCTTTTCATTTTATTTTTGAATATGTTCTCACGTGGACTAACAGTTGGGTTTGTGTACTTTTTCCGGGTACGAAACCGTGTTGTCCTATATTAAACAATTATTTTTTATTAAATGTTTCATAATATTTTTCTTCATTACCCTTTCATACACTTTCATAATATGTGATGTTAGACTCACAGGCCTATAATTACTTGCCTCTAGTCTTGATCCACTTTTGAAAGTAGGGGTGATATATGCTAATTTGTGCTCATCATAAGAAAGAGAGAGAGAGAGAGAGAGAGAGAGAGAGAGAGAGAGAGGAGAGGAGAGAGAGAGAGAGAGACGAGAGAGAGAGAGAGAGAGAGAGAGAGAGAGAGAGAATTATGAAAAGCCTGGGGCAAGAAACAGACTTGTAAGCTTTGCCCTGGTAGTAAACTGGTTTTCTCTCCCCTCTATACAAGAGGGACCTCCTTATTGAAATGATGAAATGATATTAAAGGTAATATTGAAATATCAAAATGATATTAAAGTGATACTGGAATATTGAAATAATATTAGTATTACTGTAAAGTATGTTTGGATGACAGTTTAGGTATACAGGCAGTCCTCGGGTTATGGCAAGGGTTCTGTTCCCAGCAGGGCGCTGTAAGCCGAAAATTGCCTCAACCTAAATCATCATAAATATAATGGGAATAAATAGCAACAGCACTGTAAGTCCTGGTTACAGCACTGTAAAGCAGGTCAACAGTGCCATGAGGCACCTTAAGTCCAGAATGACTTAACCTGAATTTTATGCAACCCAGAGACTGCCACACATGTAAGCATATCAACTCTCTCTCTCAAGTTATTCTTTCACCAGTAATTCATGGATAATTTTACTCTTTTGTGTTAAATATAAGACAACCCCCCATATTTCTCTCTCTCTCTCTCTCTCCTCTCTCTCTCTCTCTCTCTCTCTCTCTGTACTTCATATATCCTTTAATGAAATATGAATTACTGTATCATTAACATAAAAACTCTGGGAAGTTCACAAAGCCCTCGTCAAATGAGTGCATACATATATATGTGTGTATTACAAATTTTCTTTATTAATTAGATGTGGGCTCCATGACAACACGCTATTGGCTGAAGGTGTTGGAAGTAGTCAATCACAAAGCTTGTAGCTCAGAGGCTTTGTGTTTTACAAGTCAGAAGGGGAGAGAGAGAGAGAGAGAGAGAGAGAGAGAGAGACGAGAGAAGAAGAGAGAGAGGAGAGAGAGAGAGAGAGAGAGAGACTGATTTTTTAATGTATATGTAACATTTATGATTATTTGTTTTCTAAAGTTACTTTGTCATTAATTTTTTCATATTTTCCATGCTATAATTACAGCTTGTTGCATTTCATTAACTAAGAAAATATAGTAAAATATACTAGTACATTACGTAGGATTTTAGCATAAATCTGTGGAATTCCTAGTCTTTTTCTGGTAGACAAGCAGGAGAGAAGTGTAGCCCTGTCAATCATTTTGCCATAGAAGTGAAGGGTGCTTGGCGCCCCCCCTTTCTCTCTCTCTCTCTCTCTCTCTCTCTCTCTCTCTCTCTCTCTCTCTCCTTCTTCTCTCTCTCCCTCTCACTCTCTCTCTCTCTCTCTCTTAATGATATATGAATTACTGTTTCATAACCAAATATTCAAAACAAATTGAAACTGTATGAGAGAAAATGGCTGTGCCTGAATATAGGGGTAGCTTGATTAGCTGTCACATGTAAGCCATATAGTACGTACTATTTTTAAGGGTAATGTTGTAAGATGACTCTTAAATTATATTAAAGTTAAATGTTTAGGATGATGGTTTAGGGTATACTATGTATTTGGTGTTTGAACTATTAAAGTAAGCAGAAAACTATTAAAATAGGCAGTTATAAGCATTTTTAGCAGGGGTCTCCGGTGTCTGAACTCTTAAAATAGGCAGTTATCTGCATTTTTGAAAGGGTGTCAAGTATCCAAGGATATTAGATACTTCCGAGGGTAAGGTACTTGTAGTGAGACTTGTCAGAGAATCCTTACTGAAGGAAAAAGGGACTCTATCCTGTAGAGTACTGGTGACTCCTGTGCCTGAGTCGGAAGTCCTAAACAGACACTCCAAAAGTAAAGACATACACTCTACATGTAATTATTACCCTAATATTATATGAAGGTGTGCTCCTCTACCCCAATGTGCACCTTCATGCTCCAAAAATTCAATAGCAGGATTCCTAACAACTAATGATAGGATGAAAAGCCAAGGTTATTATCATATTTGATTCAGGAGAAAGAGTCACCACGGCAACGACAGGACTAAGGGCTTAAAACCTCATGCTGAAATTGAACATTCACAAAAAATGAGAGAAAAATAGATATATCTAGGAGAACATTTTAAATTAAATATAAATATCATTATGATATAGAAGCCATGATGATTATCTCCATAAAAGGTAAAATACTAAGGAATCAACTGTGTGTGTATAGACATTAGCCATCTTTGACATAAGAGTGCTTGGCCTTTTAATGCCACAGATCAATTCTTAAATTCTCCTATCAAAAGTTTATGTCTGTCTAAGTAAACCATTAAAAATTCTAACTGGACATACAACTGCCATTATTCCATTGCTACCTAATTTACCTAAGCAGATAAATTAGGCATAAATGTTGGAAGGGCTTCAATTCAATGTATTTTCTCTAAGCAATGAATGAAATGAGAGAGGTTCAAAGCCATTTCTTCATAGCCTACCAAAGCAGCTAAATTAGGCACTGTAACCAAAACTGAGAACGGATTACTCCTCTGTAACTTTTCTCTAAGTAATGAAAGAAAAGATAAGGTTTGCCACTAGAACAAAGTCCCCAACAAGAAAGGACTTGAAGGACATTAACAGACTTTGCTGCAACAAGAGCTAAGAGAAAAGTGTCTTCAAAGTTCTTAAGTGATGTCCTATCAAAGGGCTAAACTGAGGTTATGTCAACATCTGAAGGCTTACGTCTAAATTTCATTGTAACTCCTGATTGGAAGAAGAAATTCACATATAACTCCTGATTGGAAGAAAAAATTTGCATATTACAGTCAGCATAATGTAAAACTGAAAACAATGTAAAGTGGGATCCTCGATTACTGAGACAGAAAACTGCTTTGTGTATCTGAGATACCGGTAGAGCTTATACCAAGAAGCCTAGTGGAACAGGTGCAGGATATGACTCAGAACAAGCACCAAGATACAAAAATAACCACTGTTATTCAAACACAAGTCTAACAGTGGAAGGCCTTCTAGATTTAAGGATTGCTTCCCAGCAGTGTCTGTTGTTGGTGTTCCAGTTTTATGGCGCTTGCCCAACAACGTCGTTAACCAGATTTTTGGTAATGGTAAGCAATTTTTGGTGATGGTACGCAATCTTTAGTGATGGTAATTGATTTTCGGCATCAGTAAGTGGTTTATTGGCATCGGTAAGCAGTTTATCAGTGCCGATAAGCGGTTAGGAGTTAATGGCGCCGATACGTGGTTTACTGGTGCTTACGAAGTCATAAACGCCATTCATTATCATAATTATCAGTGATTTTTGGTTATCAGCGATTTTCAGTTAGCGGCGCCTGGCGGGGAACGGAACCTCCACCGTTAACCAGGGACTGTCTGTCTGTGGAGGTTTGGAGGAATCTTCTCAAATAAGATTGTCTGAAAAGATCTTTCCGAAACGGAAGAAGACGAAGAACATCTGCCACCATGAAACATTCCCTTTGGGGCCACGGATGTGCTAACAAAATCATCCTTGTGATCTGTAAAGTTCATAACTTGAGTATTTCCTCAAAAATGACCTATGGAAGAAAAACCTAAAGGTCTAGATTTGACATTCTAAAGAGAAGGCATCAAGTGCCCAAGCCTGGGGACCCTGGCATGAAGGCTAATTAACTAGTAGTGTAGTGTTTTGGGAAGTCTCAAATAAATGGGTGTTTGGGTCTCCCTAAAGTTCCCACAACTTCTGGCAAACTTGCGGAAGAGGAGACTAATCTGACTGGAGACCTTGACCTAGGACGAAATGAGGAAAGGAGTGACGTCGCTGAAGTGTAAGAACTGAGACTTGGATAAGACTATGCTTGCACTTCCACTTCCTGACATCAAATTTTACTCAGAATTACCCCTCAATCTGATGACAGTGTGAAGGTTTTTGAAGTCTAAAGACCAACACATACACTTCTCAGCAGTGGTAGAAATTTTAACCTTCTATTTGTAGGAAAACCTAGCAAGAGATAGTTGATCCTCATCTCCAGATAAACAACTGACTGGGTCAGAAAAGCATAGATATTCAACACTGAACAAAATGTCCACTCCTAAGGTTAGGTATGAAGCATAATTCTCATCATAAAAACAAATTGGTGAGAAACAAGGTAGTCATTCAAATAGTATGGGAGAACTACAGTACTACTCCTACTCTAATACCAAGCAGATGCATCCATACTGCTAAGACTTCATCTCAAAAGAGAATACTATACTTCGACTGAAGGAGTACCAGGAATGGAAGTATGTCTCCTACATGTCTGTACTGGGAATGGAAGTACATGCCCCACATGTGTACAGAACATATCCTTTGTCCTTCCAAAAACCCACCAGGACCAAACTAAATGACTCCACAAAAAGGGAGTATAAAATGAATACACTTGTTGATACAGGACATGCCCATAGCTTGATGGCCTTGTTGCACAACAACTGTCCAAACTACTCTTCCAAACTCTGAACTTTTCTCTGTGAAGAGTGTGGAGAGAGGGACAGCACAACGGTAAAACCAACTTTAACAGAAGATAATATTCATTCTAAATAATTAGTAATATTACATTAACATATACTAAGAAAGTTAGATGTTATGTACGTATGTGTTTAATAAAATTTTCTAGCTTTCTTATTTATTCATCTAAAATTGCACATCTTTAAAAATAAAATTCCTTAAACAAAACTCTGAAATTAAAAACAGCCAAATTTTTCCATTCTGTTCCCTTCATTATTTTCAAAATATTAAAAAACCTATGAAGTACCCAATCTAGTAGTACTTTCTTAGAAGAGGATTTAGCAGCTTGTGTGTGTGTGTGTGTGTGTGTGCAGAATGGACCATGGAATTGCTAATTTTTCAATGTTTGTGCAGGATTTAATTTTATTTACTCTCTTGCACTTTCTACAGCAATTGTTTCTTGTTCTTTATAAATAAAATTGAGAAACATGAGGAAAGTAAAAATCTTGAACTACTGAACAACTCATTATGTATATTAGCGATGTTATCGGGTTGCTTCCTGTGGTTTATAGGGTGTCTAGGTCAATTTTAACAGGTTTGTTTGATTTAAGCCTTTTTCTATTTTTGTTGCAAGTTTTGAAATAATTCAACAAAGTGAAATATTACTGTTACCAACTCCAGGCAAAGGATGAAAGAGCTAAATTTTATAAGACTAAGTAACTTTCAAAGTAAAAATGAAACAATACCGAAAAGTGGCACGATGTTATACACGTACCATCATGTCGACGGCAACTGAATTACTAAACAGTTGTATGCACGTGTAAGATATTTCAGAAAATCATTATTATTTACAAATCCTTCGTAACTGTCCAGTTTTACCAACCAAGGGATTAGTGATAATGCAGTTTGCAAACTTGCCTAACAAAGTTACCATACAAAAGATACTAAACCATTAATGCAACATTACCCATATTGTAGTAGTATTATCGGAGGTTTCTTCCACGCTGGAACCAATACCAAATTGAAAAAGTAATTTCAAAATGGTCGAGAGGAATTCCTGAAACACTCCTTCAGGAAGTTCTGCATGACTTTCTAACTTGTTTATCCAGCAAGTTAACACCTGTGTTACATGAAATACATGCACTGTTAGAAGATATTACAATACTAGAAGCTATTACAATACAAGATAAAAATATGAAACAATAATTCTTGTAATCCATAAATACAAACCTCTTAATTCTATTTCATTGTAATGATATGTACTGGCACGGCATAAGATATGTCGTCAAGAGCAGTCATTTGCTACATTAAAAAGGTAGGTTTTAATCCTTTCTCTCTTATCAATAACCTGTAGTAGCAGCCTCCCTTACTCACATCACAAACATTATTCACTACTAGAGCAAGTTCAGATGTGGATGACTCCTGCTAAGGGTACTGAGAGTGGGGTGGGGTATTTATAGTAAATTAAGAATGGAACAAAGTTATTTCAAATGAAATGTAAACGGACATACATACATATATGGTAAAAATCTAATTTCTCAACTATGATACATCACTTAATTAAGATGCAATGATGTACCTCTTGAAAGGTTTACCAAACTTGAGATTAATATATATGTAATAATATGCATATGTAGCCTTTGTATACCTGTGATATATCTGCAATATCCATTCTCCTCGGTGACACTCACACAAAAGTAATAAAACATGGCATGCAAGTATTAACCTCCCAGCATTCATTATAAAATAAAAGTAGATAGGATTTCTTCCAAGTTACCACTATTCCTTGGCTGTTGCAAAGGGCCAGAAAACAATTCTTGTCTTAAATCTGATGTAGTTTTGATGAAGCTATGATTAATCAATAATCAAGGTACCACCATAGACAAATACCTCTCAATTGGCCTCAAGCTGAAACCAAGTTAAAAACTTTCATGAATACTTAAGGACCTGTAGACAGCATGAAGAAAAGAGCCTTAAGCTGGAGGAATAATAATATATATATAGTATTCTTATAATAAATTGTTAAAAAAAATATATATATATATATATATATATATAATATATATATATTATATATTCATGAGAGTCTTGATGAATGAGTACCTATCTGAATATACAAATCCTGAAGATTTACTGAAGGCATGAAGTCTCTCTGACTAAAGTTAACAACATACAAGTCCTATACATCTTGAAATGACTCAGTTGTACATAATCATTCATGAGTGATAAGCTTATGACCTGTCTCCACCCTCATTTTGCTCTCTCCACTTGGGGTAATTAGCTGTAGAAGCCTGGAGATGGATAGTTCACCACTCTACAGCAGCTTTGTTCAATATCACCTCTACTTGCTCTGCCAAGGCAAATCCTTTCCCAGAAAGTGAATGGTAGGAAGGAGACTGAATTGTATTCTTTGGAAGAGGTCATTGAACGGTATTCTGTAACTGTCAAGAGAAAAGACACCGCCCAAGGCTTCATTCCCTGTTCCTGCCACTTGGTCCAGATGTGAGAAAAGTAATCCCCTTCTTTTGGTAGTGGAGGGGGATTGCAAACCTCAGTGGGGATTTCCTCACCTCTTCATCTTTCTTCCTCTCCTAGATGGGACTGTGACAGGAGGGTAAAGGGGCTGGGGAGGACAAGAGGACAGGGAAGCTTCACTCTCTTATAAGGCAAGACGTTTGCATAGATTGTCTTGGCTACTGAAGAAGGTGATTTTGTACTAATGATGATCTAGAATACAGCCTGGTTGAGGTAGAGTCCCTGGAGTCTGCCCATCTTGTCCCAACTGCTGTTTCAAAAGGCAAGCATCCTGTTGTTTGCAAAACCTATCACTAAGAAATCTGCTATGAGTGTTTAGCTAGAATATCGCCTGAATGGCAGTTATTGCCCACTGTCACGAGTCTTTTGAGGGGCAGGGGCAAGGCATTAGTCAACCGACAAACTGACAACTCTACTTGGACACGAGTGGGCTTTGAGTCCTTAGGGATATAGTAATACCTCTTGAAAGCAGCATGAGGAGTTTGCTCAATCTGCTGGAGGCAAGGAAACTATTGGGTCTGGAAACCAAGTTGCTCTCCTCTTCCAAGACCACAAGCCAAGCATGACCAACATAGCTTACCAATTGACAAGCTTCCAGAGGGCCACCCATAGCCAACTCTGTAGATGAGACTGTATGCCAGCAGGCAGCTGTGGTTGCCTTGTCCTTCCTTGTTCTCTTGCTAAACTTTCCCTACTGAGGAAAAGCCCAAGCAGCACATCCCTCAGATTGAAGTCTTACTTCAGCAAACTGAACAGAATTCAAGTTGGTCTACAGATGAAAGAATCATGAAGCAGCACCATGGCCACCCAAGGCTCTCTGTCTGTTGCTCGTTTCTTCTTGACATGGGAAAAAAACACATAAACCTAAACAAGAAATACAAATGAAATATGAAAACACCAAACACAAAGGAATGTTAAACTTGGCTATGTTCATCCAAGGGAAGAGAGAGAGCAGCAGCACACAAACTCACTAACAGTCAATTAGTGGATGGGCATCTGTGAGGAAGCTGTGGGATTCCCCCACTCACTCACCAGTACCACATATGGTTATTCTTGGAAACTACGTTCATTCAAACTGTTCAGCTCCACAGGCAAAAGATATTCTCCACTTAAAAGGTGATAGTTTGTATTCTTGTAGGATTAAACTATTAAACTAAATTTTTAAAAAGAACAAGCCTGCATCCAGTTTCAAATGACCCCAGACAACACACTTCGTCTTCCTGATAGATTATGATTGTTCCACATTTAGCTATCAACAGTACCCTTCAGTAGAAATCAACTATCCTCTTCAAAGTTTAAGCAGTGTGTGAAAAAGTGACTAAAAGTGACTGGGAGGAGGAAAAATTGTTATATGATTGCATAGAAAAGTATTTTTGTGTTTAAAAACTTAATTTTTATTACAAACCCATCAATCGTATAATGCCCAAAACACAATTTACATGGGAGGTCAAGCTGAGAGCCCCATGATGTTGCAAGTTTCACTGACTTCATGTGAGTATATGGAATCAGACCGATCTAAAGACAAGATTTATAAATCAGTGGGTTATACTTTAATCAGTAAAAACTAGGAGAGTAAAACACAAAATGCATACCAGTAAGCAGTTAGAAGTGTAATCATCAACTCAACTACCCAAGTGATATGTAGATGTACAAAACTCAAACAGATTATGTCCCTTGATAAGAGAAATGGAATGAAGACTCCGCTGCATCTACACTGCACATAAAATGTGGCTTGCCATGACCAAAAACCCAAATGAGTATAACCCCATCTATTTATGTGTATCATCATCATCTCATCATAAACGTTTTCTCGTTAGCTTTTCCCTCTATGGGGTTAGACACAGAATGAGATCTCTCTGCTACCTTTATTCCTTTGCTCTTTTTGCTTGAATTTCGTCTAGTATATCATATTCCATGATTTTTTGGACATTCCTATTGGGCTTTTTCATGCTACTTTCATAGCTACTATTTTTCTGAAAAATTATTCCTTATCCCTTCTATCTACATGTCTGAACTATCTAAAGTCTTTGAAAAAATTTTTCAAGCCTCTAAGAACCACATTTCTCAACTAATTACTCTCTTGTATACAATCTTCTCACTGTACTATGGCCATGAATCTTAATACACTATGGTCACACTTTTTAACCCTTAAACGCCGACTGGATGTATTATACGTCGACAAAAATTGTCTTTTGGGTGCTAAGTGGACGTACGGTACGTCGACTACAAAAAGTTTTTTAAATATTCGCGGAAAAATAGTTATAGGCCTGATTTGCAAAAAATTTTAAATCACGTACCTTGAGGGATGTTGGGAGTTCACGGATCACGCTGTTGTTTTGTTTATAAGCGTTACCCAGGCGCGCATGAGCGAATTGCTTTCTTCTCGCACTAGAAAGCATCAGCGACGCATCTCAGAAATTATTTTGTCACTTTGTCGTAATTTTTGCACCGTTTTATATTAGCCGTTACATAGTTTTATATATGAAAATGTGTGCAATTTCATGTAGAATACAACAAATAACAACCCATGGTTGTAACTTTTATAAGTTTTGAAATATTTTCATATAAATCACAATAAGTGCCAAAATTTAAACCTTCGGTCAACTTTGACTCGACCAAAATGGTCAAAAATGCAATTGCAAGCTAAAACTCTTACATTCTAGTAATATTCAATCGTTTACCTTTATCTTGAAATAAATTGGAAGTCCTTAGCACAATATTTCGATTTATGGTGAATTTTTTAAAGATACTTTTTCTTACATCCGCGCGGTAACTGCCAAAAATCTCAGAAATTCTTTTGTCACTTTGTCATAATTTTTTCACCGTTTTATATTAGCCGTTACATAAAGTTTTATATATGAAAATGTGTGATTTCAAGTAAAATACAACAAAAAACAACCCGTAGTTGTAGTTTTTATCAATTTTGAAATATTTTCATCTAAATCACGATAAATGCCATAATTTCAACCTTTGGTCAACTTTGAATCGACTGAAATGGTAAAAAAACGCAATTGTAAGCTAAAACTTTTACATTCTAGTATTATTCAATCAATTACCTTCATTTTGCAACAAATTGGAAGACTCTAGCACAATATTTTGATTTATGGTAAATTTTTGAAAAAAACTTTTTCCTTACCTCAGCGCGCGATAACTCTGCTGAAAACCTCAGAATTTCTTTAGTCACCTTGTTGTAATTTTCGCACCATTTTCTATTAGGCGTTACATAAAGTGTTATACATGAAAATAAGCGCAATTTCATGTAGAATACAAAAAAAAATGACTAATAGTTGTAGCTTTCAGCAGTTTTGAAATATTTTCATATAATTCAAGATAAGTGCCATAATTTAAACCTACGGTCAACTTTGACTCGACAGAAATGGTCGAAAAATGCAATTGAAAGCTAAAACTCTTACATTCTAGTAACATTCAATCATTTACCTTCATTTTGCAATAAATTGGAAGTCTCTAGCACAATATTTCGATTTATGGTGAATCTTTAAAAAAAACTTTTTCCTTATGTTCGCGCGGTAACTGCCAAAAATCTCAGAAATTCTTTTGTCACTTTGACATAATTTTTGCACTGTTTTATATTAGCCGTTAATAAAGTTTTATATATGAAAATGTGTGCAATTTTATGTAAAATACAACAAAAAATAACTAATTGTTGTAGCTTTTATCAGTTTTGAAATATTTTCATATAAATCACAATAAATTGAAAAAATTCGACCTTCGGTCAACTTTAACTCGACTGAAATGGTCAAAAACTGCAATTGTAAGCTAAAAAACTTACAACCTAGTAATATTCATTCAATTACCTTCATTTTGCAACAAAACGGAAGTCTCTAGCACAATATTTCGATTTATGGTGAATTTTTGAAAAAACTTTTTATGTCCGCTCGTTACGAATTCATGCATCATTTTGTGATAATATTTTCTCTGTGCTGCTTTGATCGTTTTACAATTTGTTATATACCAAAATCATTGCAATTTAGTGTACAATACAACGAAAAAAATTAACTCATTAGCCTTAACATTTTTGCTCACAGTGTGATTTGTATACAATTATATATGAAATTTTTTTCGCGCTCTCATATATTCCAATATTTATATATGATAATGATATTTTTCTCATTTCTGATGGTTGCATGCTAAACTTCAGGCAATGATAAATAAAGGAGCCAAACATGAACTTTTAATCTTAAAAACTAAGCGTGCTGTGAGTTTTTGAAAAAAACTTTTCTGCTTCAGCGCTAACTCCCGAACGCCGCCGGCATATGACAGACACTTTGGTAAATAGAGGCTTGGCGTTTAAGGGTTAATATCTTCATTTTCTTTGTTAATGCCCAAGTTTCTGCTACACAGAGCAATACAGGCTTATGTATCCATTGAAAAACTTTACCTCTCTCTCTCTCTGTCTCTCTCTCTCTCTCTACTAATGGGGCAATCTTCTTTGCCAATAGTTCAGTTATCTTTCTTCATTTCATCCATGTTACAGCTACTCTCTTTCTCACTGCTTTCTTAAATCCTGCTTCACAGTCCAATGGGGCCCCAGGGTAACAGAAACACTCTTACTCCTAACAACTGCCAATCTAACACAACAGGATTCATAACACTTTTTTCTCCAATTGCCCTTGCAATACATTTTAACTTGCTTATGTCGGGCATATTTTGTAATCGTGAGCATCTTTTGTGACTCCAATAAATTATTGTGACAGTCATTATAAAGTGTGGCATTTGTGCACATACACACACCTTTCCACAACATCCATACAGCCACTTTTCTTTCATTTTTCATCTATCTAAGGGTGCTTTCAACATCTTTAGCTATGTTTACTTTCTTCATTCTGAAGATTCTTAGAATACCACCTCAATATATATATATATATATATATATATATATATATATATATATATATATATATATATATATATATATTATACAGGCAGTCCCCGGGTTACGACGGGGGTTCGTTCTTGAGACGCGTCGTAAGCCGAAAATCGTCGTAAGCCGGAACATTGTCAAAAACCCTAAGAAAAACCTTACTTTTAATGCTTTAGGTGCATTCAAAACTATGTAAACTGCATCCTTATTGCAATTTTTCATAAAAAACCTTTAAATATGATTATTTTGCATTTTTTGGTGTCATATTTCATCTGCCAGATCAGCGTTTGTAGGCGCCGTAACTTTGGAACATGTGTCGTAACCCTGGACATGCATCACAACCCTGGAAATAATTTCTGATGAATATAATTGAAAAGCGTCGTAACCCCAGAACGTTGTAAGCTGAGACCGTCGTAACCCTGGGACTGCCTATATATATTTATATATACAAGTAGACCCTTGACTCACGAACGCATTGACCCACGTACAACTCGATCCCCGACCAAAATTATAGGTAAAATTTCACCCTTGACCTACGAACTAACTTTGAGATACGAACAAAAAAAAAATGCGGAAAATAAAAAATTCTGTTTGGGTCATGAACTAATTTTGAGACATGAACATTTGAAAAATGCTGGAAATTTCTGGAAAATAACAATTCACTTTGTTTCACAAACTAATTTTTAGACACAAACATTTGAAAAATGCGCGAAATCGCCCAGCACACGTGAGAGCGTTTGAGTTGCCATGGGAACAGCCATCCTCCAGCCGCCCACACACGGCGTCACCCACGCATCGCTCTTTGTCTCATCTCATTGTGTACAAGACGTTCGTCAATTCGCTTAGCATTTTTTGCGCTAAAACTTGTGATTTTCTCATAATGGGCCCTAAGAAAGTGAAGAGTGGTGGTGAAAGTAAGAAAGTGAAGAGTGATGGTGAGAAGAGGGTGCAGAGGAAGATAACCATTGAAATAAAGAAAGAAATCAACTGACGAAGAGGAGGCTGGGGAGGAAGTTACAGATGTCAGCAGTGATGTGATAAAAGCCGCATTGGAAAAGTGGAATGATGTCCAGTGCCCTTCCTGAATTGTATCATCCGGACAAAATTGTTACGAAACAGGATCGTTGAATAGCTCAATGAAAATTTAATGAGCCATTTCAGAAAAGTTATGCAAGGAAGGAAAAGGCAACAGACATTGGATAGTTTTTTGTGATTAAACGTTTCCAAACCCAAAAAAACCTAGAAGAGTTGAATCTCCGGAACAGATCTCCCCGACCTGGATGGGGGAGGGTCTCCTTCCGCACAATAACCTCCTCCCCACCCACCACCCTCCTCTTCCTCTTGTCCGTCAAGCCAGAAGTCTCGCCAGTCATAGTAAGTGTCACTTACAAACTTGTTTTATAGTGTTAGTTACCCATTTTAAATTATATTATTAGATATATTAAGGTTTTTTACACTGACTTTTACATTATCTGTGTAAAATAAGGCAAAATATACATAATATATATTGGTTCGTAGGGGTCGAGAACCAATTAATATTATTCCCATTAAACCTTATGGGGAAATTAGCTCCGAGTCACGAACAATTTGGAACACGACCAAGGTCTAGGAACGGATTGTGTTCGTGAGTCAAGGGTCTACTGTATATATATATATATATATATATATATATATATATATATATATATATATTATATATATATCATATATATATATATACAGTGGTCCCCCCGTATTCGCGGGGGATGCGTACCAGACCCCCCGTGAATAGTTAGAATCCGCGAATGTTTGGAACCCCTATGAAAATGCTAAACACGCCTATTTTGTTAGTTAAAACTCAAGAAAAACCCACTAAAAATTTTCATACTTGGTTTTTTTTAATAGTTTTTATCACAAAAAGTGCATTTTATGATGAAATTCATCAAAAAAAACCAGGAATTTGTGGATATTTATCAAAGAAAAATACCGCGAAGCGCGGAATTTTCCGCGAATAATGCAGGGAAACGTTCCCAGAGAAATCCGCGAATGTGAGAGTCCGCGAATCTGGAGAACGCGAATACAGGGGGTTCACTGTATATATATATATATATATATATATATTATATATATATATATATATATATATATATATATATATGTATATATATATATATATATATACATATACATATATACACACATTATACGTATGTATGCATGTATATGTATATATATATATATATATATATATATATATATATATATATATATATATATATATATATATATATATATATATATATATATATATATACAGTGGGGCATCGCTTATTAACGGATCAGTATTCACGGATCCAGTTAATCACGGGCTTTTTTCTTGGACGTTTCTCATGTTTACATCACTGGTATGAATCGATGCATCAGGTGTTTGTTGTGTTGCGTATGCGATGTTTTTCGGTAGGCTAACCCTCGGCCGTGGTCCGATAACTACCAACATTCATTTAAAGACTCATATAATGATATTAACTGACAATAAAGGTAATAAAAAAACCATTCCTCACCTAATATATTATTGTCCTATCTTCGAATAAATAGCCTATTCAAGGTTTATGTACGACGTTCATTGGTAGGCTAAGCGTAGTTGCAGTGCGATAACCACCAGTACACAAACATTCACATTATGATATTAACTGACAATAAAGGTAATAAAACCATTCTTACCATATATATTATAGTCATATCTTCATAATAAATAGCCTATTCGAAGAATAATTCCACATCATTGCACTCAACTTATCGTCGGAGTGGCCAGCCACAAAATGTAAGCATATTCCTTTACGTACGAAAATGGTTTATGTATACGGTTTGCGTTCAAAGCGACATTTTTTGTTTTGATAAACTTTAGAAATTTTAATAGTAGTGGTAGTGTAATTACAGTAGTAATAACATTAATGCTAAAATTAATTCGAACTTCATTATTATTTTGGCAGTATTCGTATATAACTTCTCTGAACAATGAAGTCATACAAAACGCTATTTGTCATAAAAAGGCTATTCGTAGTATTGCTTTTGTTTATTGGCGACGAAGCGTAAACGAAATACATAAAAGCATTTTTTACCTTATATATTATCGTCATATCTTCATAATAAAAAGGCTATTCGTGGAGTAATTCCATATCAGTGAAATCAATTTTATCTATGCGAGGCCAGCCAGCTGACAAAATGTACGTACGTATATGAAAATCAAATTATGGTAGCGTTCACAGCAAGATTATCTTTCGAAATTTTTATAGTACTATTCATGCTACGTAGTAATAATGTTTGGAATATACGTAACATTAATTTTCAATACAAAATATCATCGTTATTTTGGTAGTGAATAATATGTTTTAGAATTATCATATACACTGCATTGTTTTTATGGGTTTGTGACATAGAATCGACTTTGCGAACAAATCGTTCACTTTTTGATATTTTTAACGATACAATAACTATCATTTGTACTACTAAAAACCATCTTCACATAAGTACAATTTTTCGTAAGTATGTTGTTACAAAAGCTAGCTTATACATAAAAGGCTTTTATAATTTAAGTCATCTTAGATATACATATGTACCCAAACTCATTGTGGGGAAATTTACTACTGTTTCCTCGGATATTGAAATACTTTAGCATCATTCAAACACTTTAATAATATAAATGCATAAATACTAGGCTATACATATTTTACTAGTTATACAAATACTACTCACAGTTTTATAACACATACTTTAATTTATACAAAGTTAACAGTTATATACACATACTTTTATATACAAAATTAATCATAGAGTAGTGATCAGACGACAGCTGTGCACTGGACTACGTACGTACTACTTGGAAGATAAAACAAACAAAAATTTGTTGTGTTAGTCGCCGGGATAGATTAACATTTTTCCAGAGATTAAAGAGCTGAATTTTGTTTTGAAGGGGTATGTCAACCGCGTTAGTAAATAGGTATCATCTTCTAAGGAATTTTTTCTCTTCTTTTTGCGGAAGAATCTTCAAGCCATTTTGCATTCAAAGTAATGAGAAGGAATCATTCTATTCTTCATGAAATCAGTAAAATACTTACACTAATAATAAAAACTTAAAACTACGTACTGGTATGCAAAACACATACATCATCGTTAGCTTCGTGTGTGTAAACGTTCATTCTAAGAAATTACAGAGTAGTATAACTAGCACCTGATTGGTTGGTGGTAGCCATGGAGATCTGTTATCCAATGACTGCCCTCTACTTCTGTTCTATTTATAGACATATGCCATGGATGGCACTAGGTTTGAACGTTACCATGTTCGTGATTTTCTGACTGCTGACGGCAAAAATTACTCAATAATTTTCTTTATATAATTATTCCTTCGTGAAAACAATAATATAATATCGCGGTTGACATACCTTCAAAACAAAATTCAGCTTTTTAATCTCTGGAAAAATGTTAATCTATCCCGGCGACTAACAACAACAAAATTTTGTTCGTTTTATCTTCCAAGTAGTACGTACGTAGTCCAGTGCACAGCTGTCGTCTGATCACTACTCATATGATTAACTTTGTATATAAAAGTATGTGTATA
>NC_087201.1:33169253-33214253 GCF_015104395.2 Macrobrachium nipponense | reverse complement strand
ATTTCTGCCGTTGTCATAGGCTCCTCCTCCTCTTCCTCGCCGCTGCTAGAGAACTCCTCTTGAACGACGTTAAGTTGCATGGCCTCCAACGCCTTCGGATCATCCGTCGTAAGCTCCTCTTGGTGCTCCTCGAGAAGGTCGTTGATGTCGTCCTCGTCGACGACCAGCCCCATGGACTTGCCGAGTGCAACGATCTCATCAAGATCTGGTTCCAAACAGTTTGTTTTCGGGATCATCAACTGTTTCTGACTCTGCAGTACCAGCTTCGCCCACGTCGAATCCCTCGAAGCCTCTGGCGGATACGGCATCAGGCAAGAGTTTCCTCCACGAGGAATTTAAGGTTCGCCTCGAAACCTCCTGCCAAGCTAGGTCAATGAGTCGGATGCAAATGACGATGTCGAAATGCTCCTTCCAACAATTGACGCAAGGTGAAGGTTTGTGGTATCGGTGATGTCGAAACATCTCTTGAAAGATGTTTCGTGTACAGCTTCTAAAGTTCGCTATCACTTGCTGGTCCATGGGCTGGAGGAGAGGGGTGGTGTTGGGCGGAAGAAAAAGAATCTTAACGAAGGAATACTCCGCTAGGATATCTTCCTCGGGGCCAGGAGGGTGGGGAGGGGCATTGTCCAACACCAGCAGACATTTCAGGGGGAGGCGCTTCTCTTCCAAAAAACTCTTCATAGTCGGGCCGAAACACAGATTTACCCACTCGGTGAACAAAAGCCTCGTTACCCAGGCTTTTGCATTAGCCCTCCACATCACTGGAAGCTTCTCCTTCAGCACCTTGTGGGCCTTGAAGGCTCGAGGAGTCCTTCAGAATGATACACCAGTAGGGGCGTTCACCTTTGCAATCCCCACTGGCGTTTGAACAAAGTGCGAGCATAGCCTGTCTTTCATAGGCTTATGCCTGGTTAGCTTCTTTATCTTCCTCCGTGATGTATGTCCGACGAGGCATTTTTTTCCAAAAAAGGCCAGTCTCATCACAGTTGAAGACTTGCTGAGAACTGTAGCCTTCCTTGGTCATCATCTCGTCGAACGTCTTTTTAAAGGCTTCGGCCGCTTTCGCGTCCGAGCTGGCAGCCTCCCCATGACGCACCACTGAATGGATGCCAGTTCATTTACAAAATTTCTCGAACCAGCCATGCGAAGCCTTGAACTCTGGGGTTGGCGTTGAAGTCCCTTCCCCTCCCTCGTCTTCCGCCTGTGCAATCAAATCGCCGAAAATAGCACTGGCCTTGTGAGCGATTGCTGTCTCCGTTACTGTATCGCCAGCGATTTCTTTGTCTTTTATCCAGATGAGGAGCAGCCGTTCCATCTCGTCGTGCACATGGCTCCTCTTGCTGGACAAAATAGTGATGCCCTTCGATGGTGTAGTTGCTTTGATGGCATCCTTCTGTTTAAGGATGGTGCCTATTGTCGACGGATTACGGCCGTATTCCTTTGCGATCACACTCAATCGCATACCAGCTTCGTACTTCTTTATGATCTCCATCTTTGGTCTCAGAGACAGCATGCGCTTCTTTCCGTGAATTTCAACTTTCTTGGGACCCATGACTACGTTAATTTACGTAAAGTTACACAAATACGTAATAATACAGTCTTCGCACAACGATAATATGTACTGCAAACGAAATCACACTAACGAATTTACGTTACTAAACAAAATCGTTGGAGCGAACGAATGCCGATTGCGTACGGTAAAGTTTCGGGTTTGGAGTGGACGAGCTAAGGGACGCCAGCGCGTACGTATAGAAGATGCATGATGGGAGGGATGCTGTCCAATCAGAGAGAAGGATCTCATGGCTTGGCTAGCATCAGGAACCAATGGGAGAGCAGGAGGATGGTGGCCGAGTCTACTAGCACTAAGATGCGGCGTGCGGCGCGAGTTTCAAAATTGTTATCGGCGAATCTCGGACTTTCAGAAACCTTTCGTATCTTGAAAACTTTTCGTATGTAGAGCAGTAAAATTTTTCGCATTTGGCTTTCGTAACTTGGATTTTTCGTAAGTTGAGCCTTTCGTATCTCGAGGTACTACTGTATATATTTATATAATATATATAATATATATATATATATATATATATATTTTTATATATATATATTATATATATATATATATATATATATATATATATATAATATAATATGTATAGATATATAATATATATATATATAATATAGTGGAGGGTGGGTATAGTAGTATATATATATCTAAATATATATATTATAATAATATATATATATATATATAGTATATATATATATAATAGTATTATATATATATATATATTATATATATATAATATATAATATATAATATATATATGAATATATATATATATATATATTAATAATATATATATGATATATATATATATATATCTATATATATATATATATATAATTATTATATATATATATATATATAGATATATATAATAATAATATATATATATATATAATATATATATTATATATAATATATTATACTATTATATATAATATATATTAGATAGATATATTATATATATATATATCTATATTATATATAGATATATATATAGATATAATATTTCATATATAATTAATTTATATAGTATTATATATAATATATATATTATTATATTATATATGCATCTATTCTATATATATATATATATATATATATAATATATATATTATATGCTATATATTATTATATATATATATATATTATATATATATCTATTAATAATATGCATATCTAATATTTATATATGCAATATATATCTTATAATATATATATATGGCACCATAATATATATATGCAGTTAAATAGTATATATTAATATATATATATTGCATATATAGATATATTATATATATATATATATATAATATATAATATTAATGCATATTATATATAGATATATATATATATATATATATTATATAATAATATAGATTCATGCATATATATATATATATATATATATATATATATATATATATATCTATATGCTTATAAGTATATATATATTATATATAATGCTAATATATATATATATATCTATATATATCTAATATATGCCTCTATATATATATACTATATATATAATATATATAATACTACTATATATCTATATTAATATAGCCTAATATCATATATTGCATATATAATATAGATGCATATCAATGACTATAATATAATCATATATATATATATATTATCTAATATATAATGCTATATATAATCTATATATATAGCTATATATATGCCATATCTATTATATATATCTATATATATTATATTATATTCATATATCTATCATATCTACTATATGCATATATATATATATTATATAGCATATATATATATATATGCATATATATATTAATATATTATCTATATTATAATATATATATCTATATAGTATATATATATATCTGCATATATATAAGATGCAATCTATATCTATATTGCCATCATATATATATATATATATATATATCTCTATAGATATAATATGCATCTATATATGATATATATATATATATATAATATTGGGCACATATATATAATCCTTATTCTATATATAATCATATATATATATGCATAATATATATAATATATGCATATATATATTATGCATCTATACTGGGTATAATTATATACTATATATATTATATAATATATATATATATATAATTCAATACTTAGTATTATATATATATATATTAATATATATATATATCTATATATAATTAATATAGTAGTATATATATATATATATATATATAATATATAATTATTTCATAGTATCTATATATATATATATAGTATATCTATATATATATATATATATATACTATATATACTATATATATATATATAGTATATATATAGCTATATAAATATACTATATAATATAACTATATATATAGTATAGATTAACTATATATATCTAGTATATATATATCATATATATTATATTATATATATATATATATATATTAGTATATATCATAGTATATCTATATATATATAGTATATATATATTTTTTTTTTATTTTCTCTTTTCCCTCTGCTGTATCAAGTCTAATTCCATTGCTCCAACTCCTCTCTTTTGCCTTTGCTGCCTACATTTTAATATTCCTCCTGTCTTTCCTGAAAACATCTCTATCCTCTTCCCTATTTGTTCTTTTCCAGGGTTTGCAGGCTTGTCTCTCTAACTGCACTTTGGATATCTTAATTCCACAATAAACTTTCCTTATGTCATCCTGCATACTTCTGCTGCCCTTTTTGTACATTCATAATTTTTCATGGACCACTCTTCTCTTGATATTGTACTCTTCCTTTGCCTGCATTTTCAACTTCCATGTTATATGTATATAGCATTTGACAGGTAAGTTTGCACCTATATTCAAAATTGACAAAATCTTTCAATGCTACAGTTCTTATTCAGTGTGAATATCCCAGCATTTGTATTCTTATGTTTCACTGAAGAAACAGAATGACTAAATATGGCTATCCAAGCATGCACAACAGTGCTCATCAGCTACGAGAAATTATCCTCCTCATGTGTTCAGCATTTCTGTGGCCCATCAACATAACCATGAGAATCCTCCCAGGTTTGCTTCAGCAGTTTGGAAAAGAAATTAAATAATAAATATTCATCTTCAAACTTCCTTTTCACTTCCCATTATCGTCATATACCACACATACAGAAGTACCAACCTAGTACTTTATGAGACAATTTTCAGCTTAATTTCCAAGGGTTGAGTCAGAAACTAAGTAAAAAAACACACACACTATGCCTGCTGTTTTAGCTGCTGCTTCTTTGGTATGGGTTTCTGTCCTTGTGCAGCTGCAGAACATTTTTTACTACTTCTAAGATAAACTAGTTTGTCCCTACTGCTAAGTCATTCAAAGAAGCCCTGCTTCAACCTATATTGTGACTGTTAATATGGTTGAATTCCAGAAGAAACAGTAAGCGAAACAGTAAGCAGACAACCTGGGCACGCAAGAAGTGTCCTGCTTAGAAGTCATGGAATGGGTCTGTGGAACTCAACCTTCAGTAACTGAATTACATGAAGAATGAAGCTTTTGCTGTGAAGTTGAAGCCTATCCTCTCTTTCTAAAGGGGCCTGATGTGTCTGGGACTTCATTCAACTCTGAGAAATTGCTAGGGTTACGACAGACTCGAGTTACGTTGTTACGAGTTTACTTCACTTTCCAAATATGCACTCATAAAAAATAAGTTCCTGGTTACAGCAGATGTTCCGGGATTATGTCGTCTTCTTACGTCAGACAGAACCAAAAAAGTACACACAGGCATTCCCTGCTTATTGGCACCATCCGTTAACCCCTACCCCCTTGTGGACAGGTAACATATACATATATGTTCACATACAGCTTTGTGATGAAGTCCGGGTAGCATACATATAAGTTTAAGATTTGGTGCCATACAGTTTGAACGAATTTTGTGAGAAAAATGATCCTAGCTTCATTTATCACTATTGGTAACTTCTCAGATTGCTGTATAAGAGTCAGAGTGAGTTGAGAGAGATTCAGTCTTGCTTGAGGTGGTAAAGGGGAATGTAGTCACAACTTCCCATCCAAGGATATGTTGTAAATATATTACAATAAATATGATTAGAATTTGTTCCTGGGTTTAGTTCTTATCTGTTATCATATTTTCTGAGCTGTAATTATAATTTGACATAATAAAATAAAAATAAATATTAGAAAGAACACTTATAACTTGATAAAATTAGCATATTTCTATGACTGTCTTAGGGTGAAAAGGCCTGCAAGGAATGGGAAGTATTCACTTTCAACTTCCTGTGGAAGGTACAAGAATTTTTTTCGATTTTTTTTTAATACCATGAGCATATACATATCTTCCACTTTCCATTGATAAGTTTTTTTTAGCTTTTTTATAAATATGCCATCATTAAATTTAGCCCAGTCATGGGTGTATGCATTAGCGTATATTAGCCCGGACTCTGACGGTTAATGGATGGACACCCTTATATGAGTAGCAACAATATATCTTGGGTGAAGGACGGACCCACTCATGGTGAGCATCAGTATTATGCGCCATCGATTTGGGGGAATCAGGCAGGAATGAGATGCCATTACTTTTATAGCCTGTATATTCACTAATGGTAACGTTTAGACTAGCCAAGTTCAAGTAAGCAGGTGTTTCAGTGGTTAGTTGTGATCTTGACTTTAAGGGTGCATGTACTGCCTCTCTCACAAGATGTCTTTTTATTAATTTGCTCATAAATACAAAAAACAAAAAGGTGTTGCTGTTGGTTTTAGTTATTATCTTTTATGATAGTGTGTCAGTTATAATTGTAATTTTGCAAAGAAAAGTGCAAAGAAATATCAGAAAAGACATGTACACAGAGGTCCCTGGTATTCACAGGGGATGTGTACCAGACATTCCTGAGAATAGTTAAGATTCTGCAAATAGTTAGAACCCCTATAAAAACATGGAAAACAACCTATTTTGTCATTTAAAACTCCAGAAAAACACACTAAAAATTTTTATACCCAGTTTTTTAATAGTTTTATCACAAAAAGTGATAAAACTATGATGAAACTGGTAAAAAAAAAAAACAGAAATTTGTGGATATTTCTCATAGAAAAATACTGCAAATAAGTGAATTTCCCATGAATAATGGGTAGATGTAGTCCAGAGAGAAATCCAAGAATTCATGAGTCCACGAATCCAAAAAAGTTACTGCATTTTTGATCTCAGTCAATTTATAAAAATATTTTGCAACCAATAGAGTACAAACAATCCCACAGTTGACGGCAGGGGTTCCGTAACTGGCTGATGCTGCTAACTGAAAATCGGTGATAACAGCACTAAAAATTCAACTTAATGGCGCTGTTAACCGAATATCAGCATCTTTAACCAGAGATCAGCGCTGCTAACCAAAGATCGGCGGAGAAAAACCAGTTAACAGCATCGCTAGACAAGCACAGTAAAACCAGATAGCCATTAACTGATGCCACAGTTAACCGAGGGCTGCCTATACTACTCAGAATTTGTTACTGATTTTAGTTCTTACCTGTTTTGATATTGAATGAGCTGTCATTATAATTTTACAAAACAAAATAAAATTATCTATTAGAAAAAAAAAACATGTATAACATGGTAAAATTTATGATTGTCTTGTAAAAGAGGCTCCAAAGGGGTTATAAATAATAATTTTGAACTTCTCATAGAAGGTAGGGAAAGTTGTTTATAATTTTTTTTTTTTACATCTTGGGCATTTGCATATCTTCCTCTTTCCACTGATGTATTTTCTTAAATAGGGTGCGGCATATTGATATTTTGGCCCAGCTCTTAGTGTTTCACTTTTACTACGCTTGACTAACATCATTAACCAGATTATCGGCACTGGTAGACAATTTTCAGCGCCGGTAAGCTGTTTATGAATGTCAGTAGGCAGTTTATTGGCATCGGTAAGCAATTTTCAGCGGCAGTAAGTGGTTTATCAGTGTCAGTAAGCAGTTTACCAGCAGTGATCATCACTTACAGCATTGTAAACCCCATTTCTGGGCTCAGCCTGTGTCGTTACGTGAAATGTCCCTTTAGCACACTACCATTCCGCCAGCTTCATATCAATGTACTGGAAGCTATGGCAGTGTTCCTCACCCTGAAAACCTTCATCCAGCCAAGAAATCTCATGTCAAACTGGTGCTGGACAGTGCAGTAGTAGTACACTGCATCAACAGGGGAGGCTCCAAGTTGAGCCACGTGAACCATGTCATGATAGCCATATTTTCACTAGCAGCCAAGAACAAACGGCACCTGTCCGCCACTCATCTAGCAGGCGTAAGGAACGTAGTAGCGGACGCGTTATCATGTTCAGTCCCGCTGGAGTTAGAGTGGTCCCTGGACAAGCAGTCATTCAGTTGGGTCTGCCAACTAGTCCCAGGGCTTCAGGTAGATCTCTTCGCCACCGAGTCGAATCACAAACTCCCTTGTTACGTGGCCCCCAACCTGGCCCCTCAGGCTTATGCCACGGACGCCATGGCTATAGACTGGAATCAGTGGAAGAAGATTTACCTCTTTCCTCCAGTGAATCTTCTCTTGAAGGTTCTGAACAAGCTCAGGACGTTCAAAGGCCACATTGCTCTAATAGCCCCAAATTGACCCAAGAGCAATTGGTTCCCACTTCTACTGGAATTGGGACTCCGCCCTCAATGGATCCTCAATCCCAAACTGTCACAACTAGTACAAACGAGGACTGTGTTCGCTTCCTCAGGAATTCAGAAAGCCCTAACTTTATGGACTTCATGAAGTTTGCGGCACAAAGAGATGCCAATATCGACCCTAAGAACATCTTATTCTTAGAATCTGATAAACGGGAATCGACCTTGCGTCAATATGACTCAGCAGTTAAAAAACTAGCTGTATTCCTGAGGAACTCTGATACACAAACCATGACAACCAATCTGGCCATATCCTTTTTCAGGACACTGTTTGAGAAAGGTTTAGCAGCTAGTACTATTACTACTACTAAGTCTGCACTTGAGAAAATCTTCCAGTTTGGATTCAAAATAGATCTGACAGACTCTTATTTTTCATCTATCCCTAAGGCCTGCACTAGACTCAGACCATCCGAGAGGCCCACGTCTGTGTCATGGTTCTTGAATGATGTCCTCAAATTGGCCTCGGACACTAATAATGACTCGTGACTTTTTACCTCTCCTGAGGAAAACATTATTCCTGTTAACTCTGGCCTCAGGAGCCAGGGTATCTGAACTGTCGGCTCTATCTAGAGATTCAGGTCATATAGAGTTCCTCCCTTCAGGAGAAGTGTTACTTTCCCCAGATCGTCAATTTCTAGCTAAGAATGAGGACCCACTGGATAGGTGGGCCCCATGGAAAATTCTCCCACTTCCACAGGACCCGTCCTTATGTCCAATTGCTACTCTGAGAGCATACCTAAATAGAACTGCCCTAAGATCTTCAGGCCCTCTATTTGTTAGGGAAAAGGGAGGCACCATTTCCTTAAAAGGAATCAGACAACAAATCTTATACTTTATTCAACAAGCCAACCCGGAGTCCTTCCCAAGGGTACATGATGTTAGGGCAGTAGCTACCTCTATTAATTATTTTCAACATATGAATTTTGATGATCTGAAGAAGTACACAGGCTTGAAATCTCCGACAGTATTTAAACACCATTATCTTAAGTCCTTAGAAGCCCTTAAATTTCCAGCAGTGGCAGCGGGAAACACAGTTTCTCCTGACACTGCTTGAGTAGTAGTTAGTTTAACCTAGATCTCTCCTTCCTACCTGCCTCGCTAACATTCTTGCCGTGGCTCAGCCACCAAGTAGCCGTATTGTACCTTGGATGCCACATGTTGTATATATTGTGATATTTCCTCTTGTTTTATTCTTAGGATTAGTCACAGTTTAAGTTAACCTGGCTGTTTACTATTAGTAATGAATTGTTTTGTATTTACTTTACTATTAAGGTTCCAATTGCCCTATTGTTACTCACCTTGTAACTTTATTCTTAGATTATAGCAATTAACCTTAATTGTTTTTGATTATCCTATGTATTACTTGTGTGCTTCCTTATTTCCAAGCTTATGTGGCCATTTCTCTGGTACTATTTCTATTTCACGTAGCGACACAGGCTGAGCCCAGAAAAGGGATTTTGACGAAGGGAAAATCTATTTCTGGGCAAGGGCCTGTGTCACTCAGTGAAATCCCACCTTTCATGTCCCCCTCCCCTTTTTGGCCCAAGCTTGGGTGCTATCTGCAGGAATGACGTCAGAGGCGCTAGCCGTAATGGTAGCGAGGAGTGGGCCTTAGGTCGGCTCCTCTATAGTTGAGGAATTTTGAAGAAGGATGAATCTAAATGGCAAAGGACCTCCGGTAGTGGTTTCACTCGCCCCAGAAACCATACCGACACCTTAAAATAAGGTGAGCGAGCCAGAATATTCTGGCATTTCCATATTAGCTTTCTTCTCTGGTATGTTAGCAATAATTTACCTTAGAAATGTGTGCTAAAGGGACATTTCACTGGGCGACACAGACCCTTGCCCAGAAATAGATTTTTCCTTCGTCAAAATCCCTTTTATTACCACAATTACATACAGCGAAGTTCTGGTCATCAACAATTTTCAGTTATCGGTACTCAGCAGGAAACGGAACCCCCACCATTAACTGGGGACTGCAGCTATAATAAAAAGTAAAAATTTGGAGGTTTTTGGATGCACACCACATCAGAATGTAAGTTAAATAGTAGTGTATAGTACACCCAGATGATTAAAGGTAAGGCTTTCATTGCTTCAATTCTCATTTTTATACATGTTTCTTTCAGCATTCTGGCTTACGTTGTTTTCCAGGTTACCGTGTGGTGTTGGAACGGAACCCCTAACATAACGCAGGGATTGGCTGTTAGGTTAAGTAATATATAGCTTGGAAATTAGTGTAACAAGCTCAAAATTACTAATTTAGTCAGAAGTGAGAACATGAAGAAATGAGATGAAAATAAAGAGTGCAGCTAAATTACAACAAACCAATACAGAATTTAATGCCAACTGATGTTTTTCATACTCTAAGAGGGCCTCTCTAATGGTGGTGATAGTGATGTAAGGTAATGACTCAGAGTCCAAACTCTATGCATTACATACAACATGACATTCACATTACAATTAGTCTGAGATTAAGAAAATACCCCTGAAAGGAAATGTAGTAGGAATAAAAGAACCCATTTTTATGATAAACAAAGATAACAAGTCTGAAAGACACCTGAAAACTAATTTTGTTCCAATACCAGTTTACCTCATATACGGAAAATCCACAATTATATGGGTAGTCTCTCTGTTAAAGGAAGCCTTTTAAAAATTTCATCCACTCACCTCTTCAGCCTTAATGATTCAAGTTGGAGAGGCTACTGATCAAGTTGGTGGCAACTTCCCTAACAGAGAGAATACTAGATGTATAAGGATTATCTTCCACCCATTTCAAGATACAACATTAATTTGTAACTAGTATTCATTTTCTTCAGTTTGTTATTTAAATATTCTAACAGTATTAGTTTGGAGACTTTCTAGTCAACCGGGAGAGGGGGGACTTAAAAATGTGAGGGATTAGTGCTCAAGTTTTTCTCATAGGAATTAGTACTTAAGTATTGGACAGTTCTGAATTTAAAACATATCTTACCTTAATACTGGAATGCATCTTATTCCAGCAAGGAAAAACTCCATAAAATGAATCTGTTAAAGATTTCTCTATTTCTTCCTTAACTGCATTCATTGCTTCTTTGCATTCATCCAAGGTTATATTCTTATGTAAATCTTTGCGTGTCTTTTTCAAAGGCGAAAGACTGCTGAGGGGATGTTCTTTAGGATCAATTCTCCCGCTATTTTCGTCACAAGACTGAAAATAATTTTGCGACATGTCAGGTACACAGCCAGTGTTTACATTTAGGTTACACTTATCAACTTTTGATGACCAATTAATAAGTCCAGACTTTTCAAATTCTAAAAGGTATGAAGCAGCATTTGACATGTCTAATTCAATTCCGGGTTTACACTTTTCCACTTCATATTCATTTAACAAAACACCATTACCACATGCCTGTCTCTTTAAAATGTGATTTTCTTTCAGTAAAAGAGGTGAACCACATGCACGCATATCTGAAAACAAAATCTCATCAAATTCAGGATCTATGACTTGCCTCCTCACATCAGAGTGAATCAAGGAACTACCTTTTTGGACATCAGTCACTCTCCTTAAATCACTGCTTTTGATGTCTAACTGACCCCTGACAGACACTGCTGCATGTGATATCTTTGTATTATCTTGTCCCTTATCAGTAAAGATTTTTTCTTTTGTAGTCTCTAAATTTTTACTGTTGAGTAACAAACGTTCCTTGCCATTCTTGTTGGTAAAGTCATTTTCTCTTCTACTTTCAAGATGCTTGCCATTTAGTGAAAAACACTCACTTTCATTTGACTCAGTATCAAGAGAATCACTTTTAGCCCTGGACAGATTTTCAGAACCACTTCTAATGAATGCTCCATGAAGTCCTACAGGAGACAAATCTGGGTGTATAACTCCTTTACTCACTTTTAATCCTGCCAAAATGAGGGAGCTATTATTGAATACATACTCTTGATAAGATAAAAGCTAATATTCCAACACAAAAGAATTGCATAGTTACACATTAATAAACTAAATGATTCTTCCACTTTACAATGCCATTAACAAACTGTTTTCCTTTACTTGACTATTTACACAGAATATACTAATACTTAATTTAAGATTTATTTTTTAAATACCTACCTCTCCATTATATAGCTTTTACTTCCACATGAGAGGGAGTTCAACAGATTGAAACAAAAAACAAGAACAATCTGTTTTTTATGAATACTTACCTATGAATATACTATCCATCTACATCACCCACCCCCCACCAGGGGACTAATAGATACAAACACTCATAGCTGGCAGTGAACTTCTGCCCACTTTGATGGGGAGGTAAGAAGGGCAATTTATATAATGGAGAGGTATTTCAAAAATGCATCTTAAATTAACTATTTACATAATGAATCTTACCTCTCCATTTTATAGCTGATTCCCACATTTGAAACAGGAGTTGGACAGAGAGAAAATCAGCAAACCTTTAAAGGCTACTTAATACTAAAATATTTGTACAAAAGTGCTTGCTTTACCCAGTGAATTCAACCCACAGGCTATTAATGTCACCTTAGGAGGATTGTCAATCAGGTAGAAGATTCTCATTATGAAGATAGCTGAGGTCTCATTGAAGGATGCCCACATCAGCAAAAGGAAGGGTAAGGTTACTGTGCCAAAACCCTGCAGAGCCAATGATGGATAACTAACAAGTATTTCTAATACTCAATATGTACATACTGAGTATACCTCCAAGCCTTCCAAAATCCAAAACTAGGCTTAAAAGGCAGTAGATCAAAAAGGCTAATCAATTCAGGACCTAATATCCCCTGCACAAAGTAGAGGAGTTAATGTTCTGCAATAATTGTATTCAACCTCCACACCATGAAGATAAGTACTAAAATTTAAAAGTTATGGCCATTGCTCATGTAAGGAAGGCATTTTGCCAAATGTCCGTCCTTCCTCTGCACATACTTTTTATACCATATACTAAAATGCAGAGCATTTCACGGTCTATCCGCCGATATACATATCAAGTAAAAATGTACTCTCTGCACAAAGATACAGTGGAACCTTGACATACGAAAGTCCCTACTTATGAAAAATCCAAGTTACGAAAGCAAAGACTAAGATATTTTTGCTTCTGTATACAAAAATAATTCAGGTTGCGAAAAGGTAATGTCCGAGATTCGCCCGGACCGACGAGAACAATTTTAAAACTCAAGCACCACCAACTGAGTAGACTCGCCACCATCCTCCCGCTCTCCCAATGGTTCCTGATGCTTAGTCACTGCCGTAAGATTCTGCTCTGCTATTGGTCAGCATCTGTCCCATCAGGCCTCTATGTAAAGGCGTTCCTTGACCATTTTTTATGGCAGCATTATCGGAAACACTGGAATTCGTTTGTTTACATAAATTTTGTTTGTTAATGTAAATTTGTGTTGGTGATTTCGCTTTTGTTGTACTGTAAGTTACTTTATCATGTTGTGTGTGAACTTAATTACTTACGTTATTAGCCATGGGTCCCAAGAATGTTGCTGAAGTTCACGGAAAGAAGAGGATGCTTTCTATGGAGAACAAAGATGGAGATAATCAAGAAGTGTTAATGTTTTCTGCCATTTGTTAATGTGTTTCATAAAGTTTAGTGTTAATGTTTTCTGCTATTTTGTAATGTGTTTCGTAAAGTTAAGTGTTCATGTTTTCTGCCATTTGTCCTCCTCCTCTGTTGCCACTTTCGGAGATTGCCTCACTCAAAAGGTAAGGTGCCACATTTTACTACATGTGTACGTACATGTATGTACAATATTTCTTGTACCATGTACACTAATACACTTTATTTACATGTACGTACTACAATAAAGGTTATGTTAGGTATTGAATGGTCCTAATTGTTGTATTTCATTGTTTATTGGTCAATATAGCTTTATCATAAAATTTACTGTAGTGTTTTTGTAGGGCTTGGGATGAATTAGGCAATTTACATGTAAAACATAGTTCGAGATAAGAAAAAATCAGGTTACGATGGCCGCTTCGGAACAGATTAATTTTGTATCCTGAGGCACTACTGTATATGTATACGTATGTATTTTCAGCTGCAAAGAAACTCAATCGCAGCGGGGGCTCCATCCCTTTCTGTATGTGAGTGCGTGACGGACACTACGTTTCCGTCCGCACTACTGCCTCATATACAGCCGTCTCTGTTCAATAGTTAGTTAGAGCTTTCTCCGGGTCTGATTCCAGTCCTTACAACTGGTGACCTCCCAGATTAGGACGGTAGCAACTCAGGCCAACTACCCCAGAAAACCTTTACCGGACCCATAAGGCGCTCAGTCTAGGTTCTTTGGTGCCCCTATCCATGGTCGACCACAACACCATTAGCGGACTCAAAACGGCACGTCCTCTACAGGAGTGTTTTGGCATTTATCTCACAGTTTGGCCAGCCATTTACAACACCTGTCAACCATAAGAGAGAGCTGGCTGACATGAAGAACTCAGCTCAAAACTGGGAGCTGTCCATCACTGTTCCTTCTGGTTCTTGGATGCCCTGACCCGCGGCATGATCCATGCTCTCCCCAGGTGGTCCACCGACAGCCCAACCCGCGCCCTGATTGACGTTCTTGCACATTGCTACTGCACCGACGGAGCCCCACTCCGTCAAACTGCTGCCCTTCCCCAGACAGAATGTCGCAGCCTGGCTACACCACACGGTGATCCAGTTCCGGCTCCACAGGATCATGAGGGAAGGAACCAAGGCGGACCTCATCGCTGTAGCCTTCTCGGAGGACGTGTTCAACCGCATCGCCCCCTGGGTGGCCAGCCAGCCTGGAGCGCTGCCCTACGAAGGCCTTAATACCCAGCTCATCCAGGCCCTCTCCATCCCAGACCCCGAGAGAGCCACCCACATCTTCAACCTGGTGGCCAACCTCATGACCACTGCGGACCCGAGGCTATTCTGGCACAAGCTCCAGGACCTGGTACTACTGCCGGAGGTGGACCACCAAGGATGCAAGAAGGAAGTAAGCCTTCTTAGACAGCAAAACTCTCCGCCCCACCATCAGCCAACAGCCTGCAGCAGGAGGAACCTGAGGAGGCAGGTATCAGCGCAGCCTTCCAGAGAGGGAGAACCTCATAACCCTGCTAGGACAACAGTTAGTGCCACTTCCACCACAAGTTTGGCAATAAGGCAGGGAAGTGCGAGTGTTCCTGCTCCTTCGGGCCTTCAAAAAACAATGGATGCAGTGCCCAAGGCCGCCCCACTGCCAGCGGCAGTAATGAAGTCTCACCCCAGAGGATTTTACGTCGAGGACACCATCTCCGGCCACAGAGGGCCGCAGTCATGCCCCTGATGCCCCGACCACCCTCGTAGCCACCAACAGAACCCCCATCCTCTCCTATGGCACTAGGACCAAAACCATCGCGTTCTTGGGATGGACCTACACCTGGCCCTTCGTCATCGCCGACGTATGAATCCCTCTCCTGAGGTCGGACTTCTTAGCCTACTATGGGCTCTTAGTGGATGTAGCCCGCCAATGCCTCCTCAACACTGAGACCTGCCTCTCTCGCCCACTCACCACAGGACCCAGGGCGCCCACCATCTGCTCCATTTTTCCCAACAGGTACGCCTCCCCCCTACATGAGTTCCTGGACGTCTTCCGACCTGAGCTTCGCCAGGTGGTAGGGGCCATGCCCAAGCACGGTGTATACCATTACATCAACACCAAGGGCCCACGATGCACACCAAGTTCTGCCACCTCCCACTGAAGCTCCTTCAGGAAGCCAAGAATGTGTTCGCAGAAATGGAGCAGATGGGCATCTGTAGGAAGGCCGCGAGCCCGTGGGTATCCCCCCCCCACATGGTGAAGAAGGCAGAGGGTACTTGGAGGGCCTGCGGCGACAACCACCACCTGAACCTTGTCACCATGCCCGACAGTTACCCCCTGCCGAACATGCAGGACCTCACCGAGCCTCTCCACAGAGCAAAGATCTGCTCTAAAATCGACCTTTTAAAGTCCTACTTTCAGGTTCCCGTCCACCCCAATGACATCCCGAAGACGGCAATCATTATACCCTTCGGGTCTTTCGTGTTCGCCTTCTCCACCTTCTGCCTACAGAACGCCGGAGCTACCCTTCAACGCCTTGTGGACAGCATCCTAGGCGACCTACCCTTCTGTGTCTGCTATGTGGACGACATCCTCATATTTTCCAGATTGCCAAAGGAGCACCTGAACCACCTCTGGGGCATCCTCAACTGCCTGCAGGAGAACAGGCTTGTCATCAGTTTCGAAAAGTGCACCTTCTGCACTGGAGAAGGTGGATTTCCTCGGCCATGAGATTACCTCAGCAAGAATACGTCCTGGCATTGAAGGTGGCTGCAATGGAGAAGTTCCCGACGCCGACGACAGTCAAGACCCTCCAAGAGTTCGTCAGGATGATGAATTACTACAGAACATTCATCCCGGACATCGCCCGCACCATGTGTCCTTTGACCGTGGTTCTGAAGGGCAAGCCAAAGAAGCTGACATGGGGAGAAGCCAAAAAGCATGCCTTTGACCACACTAAGTTGTCCCTCAGCAAAGCCACAACCCTTGCTCACCAGGACCCCAACGCACCCCTGACACTCACCACCAATGCCAGCAACACCGCATGTGGCACTGTCCTGAACAGCTGGTCAACAGGGTCCCACACCACTAGCCTTCTTCAGCAAGAAGCTGAAACCCGCTGAGACCCGCTACAGCACCTTCGACCGAGAGCTCCTCACCATCTACCATGCCGTCCGCCACTTCAAGTACCTCCTGGAAGGTGTCCCATTCACCATAAGGACGGACCACCAGCCGCTGGTCCACGCCTTCGTCAAGGCAGGCGATGCTTAGTCCGCAAGACAGCAACATTTCCTCACGGCTGTCTGCACCGAAGCCCTCCTATCCAGCTGGATCAGCCACTTCGGAGTGCCAGACGACATCACTACAGAGCAGGAACTGCCTTCACCTCAGAACTCTGGACCTCCCTGGCACGCCTGATGGGAACCAAGCACCATACGACCACGGCCTACAACCCCACAGCCAACGGCATGGTGGAAAAGACCCAACGCTTCCTCAAGGCCTCCCTGATGGCATGCTGCACAGGCCCCGACTGGAAGGCACAGCTACTGTGGGTCGTCCTCAGCCTCCGCACCGCCCCAAGATTCAAAGGTGATCCATCACCGGCAGAGAAGGTTTACTGCGAGACCCTGACAGTGCCAAGTGAATTCTTCCTGGCCAACAGCGACGACCCCGACATCCCACTGGCAAGACTCCAGCAGCCGCCCAGAAATTCATTCCCTGCTGAGAGACCTACACCAACAAGAGGAAGCAGTTCCGACTGAGGGCCCTGGTCTCCTGCAAGTACGTCTTCATATGGAACGACGCCACTCGCCCAACCCTAACGAGACCCTACTGAGGACCGCACTACGTTATCCGCCGAGAGGAGAAGGCGTTCCTCATCTTGATCGGCGACTGCGAGGACTGGGTCTCGATAGACAGACTGAAGCCCGCTGTCGTTCCCGACGAAGACAACCCCGTAGAGGGTCCTCGCAGGACACCACCTCGGAACACAGCCTCGCCGGAATCCGACAGTGCCCCCAGACGTCACCGGGGCCGCCAAGGAAAGCAGTCAAACCCCCCCAGGCCCACTCCCAGAGGCAGTATCCTGCTTCTTGACTCACCAGACGACGAGGACCCGGAAGACGTTCCCTGACGGATGGAATCTTGAACCCAACCCGCAGGCTCTTCCAGCTCCCCGCAAGATTTCGCTGACCATCAGCCAACGAATTATTACCTAATCATTATCTTGGGGGGGGGGGGGAGTATTTGTAAGGACGGCATTTCGCCAAATGTCTGTCATTCCTCTGCACATACTTTTTATATTATACATTAAAATGTAGAGCATTTCACGGCCTATCCGCCGATATATATATATATATATATATATATATATATAATATATATATAAAAGTAAAAATGTGCTCTCTGTACAAAGAATTAAGTGTATTTTCAGCTGCAAAGAAACACAATCGCAGCAGGGGCTCCGTCCCTTTTTGTATGTGCGTGCGTGATGGACACAACGTTTCCGTCCGCACTGCTGCCACATATACAGCCGTTGTGGCGGGATAAATCCCCCCCATATAAACTTAATCTATCTGGCTACCAAACTCACCCTCAATCCCCCTTTCCGCTTTACATTACAGAATACAGCAGGACAATTGACCCATATCCTCACACAGAAAAAAAAACACAAACACATGTACTTACCCAACTCCAGATACTCCGGGCTAGGCTGTGCTGCCCGCTGGATATAGGCTAGCCAAGACACAACCACCGACGATAATCAAACACAAACCAACCAACCGAGACCCACAACCCACAACCCCACAACAACTTAACCAGACAAATCACTGTGCAGACAAACACCAATAACCCAAAAGAACACGACAACCACACGACTTACCCCAGCACAACCTGCCAACACCAACACTGCCCCAACCACCACTCACAGACACTGAAACGCACTACCAACCTTTTCAACCTCACCACACCCAGACAGAAACACGCACAACAACTTTACAACACCAAAACCTATCAAATAACACATCAACTGGCCATCAACAGACACGACTGCTTCCAAAACCAACTCTAGGACTCCACCGAACGCCTTACTGCTCTCGACTCCCGTAACAGACTCCCACCACTGATATACACAACAGAGCGCCACAACAGACACACGCTTCTGACCGCCATTTAACCACTCCCATTTATTCTTCCACCAATCTCTCTCTCTCTCTCTGTCTCTCTCTCACACAACCTTTGGAGACATTGTCAGATATAAACTACTATCATTAGTCCTCCATATTACCTCCCACATTACATTTGACGACGTCTCCTTACATTTGCAACATTCACACTAAATTGCCTTTCGCAACACCCAGGGATGCTCGAATACAGGCCCCCTGGATCTTGTTTGAGGACCCTCATACATTCCTTCAGTTACATCGCCATTCACTTCTGCCAAACCACACCTTCCTTCTATCAAATTCAGCCAAAACTACATTCATCACCCTCTGGAAGGGAACAGGTGCGTTAGCCAATCCAAAACTTAACCGCTTGAATTGATAGTGACATCTACCACTCGAGCAAGCCATAACATGCCTGCTCCCTTCCTCAAGAGGCATCTGGTAATAGCCCCTTACCAAATCTAATTTCGTGAACACTCTGATCCCATGCATCTTATACACACAATCAGACACCACATTCATCGGGAATCGCTCCTTCACAGTCACTTCATTCACCTTCCTATAATCTACACACATCCTCAAACTCCCATCTGTCTTGCATACTGGGACTATGGGACTATTCCAAGCACTCTCGCTCCTCTCGATCACTCCCACTCTCTCAAGTTCCTCACACTGTTCCTCAATCTCTCAGGCAATAGGCATAGAAAAGTGTTGCGGACGCTGATATATGGGGGTATCATCATTCAAAACTATCTTGAACTCTGGAAGCTTAGATCCCCTGAAATCCTCGTCACCCCAACTCAACGCACCCCGCCTATCCCACAACATCTGCATCAACCGCTCTCTCTCGTCATCACTAACATTTTCATCCATCTCAATTCTTTCTCTCAACTCATCATAATTCCACTCATCACTTTCTTTCATGCTACCTGTCATCACCTGCCGCACCTTAACATATCTTTTGTTGTCCACATCCACTAACGTATATAACAACCCCACACAATCACCTTCACATATACCCCGCACTCGTTTCTCCTAACACTCGGCAATGAGGCTACAAAAAGCCGAGGATTCTCCATATCTAAAATCCCGTTGTACACATGCATGCTTGCTCTTACCAACTTGTTCGCATCCACACCCTCAACCACATATGTACACTTGTCACCTTTGACAATCCCAAGACTATCCAGCCATGCAACTTTCACACTAACAACTTCTCCGACTTCTCGCGGCACTTTTACACTCTCTTTCGCAACCAATGGCACTCCCTTCCATATTTTACTGCTTACCCCTCCATCCCTATCCAAGTACAACTCTCCACGTACATTCCCCTTCCTATGCAATTAAATCATATTCCTGCTCGGATGGATCACCATCCCACGCTTCTTCAGGAACCTGTGCCCTAACAATATATACTTATCCTTCATTCTCTCGATCACACAAAAGTCACTTTCATCCATCACTACCCCTTCGATTTCTACATTTTCACACAACATTCCCACCACAGGCATACCTAAACTTCCTATTCCTCATACCTCCCCTTGACATTTCCTAATTTCACACTCCGTCAGCAACTTGTCACATCCATTTTTTAAAAAAAACATTGACACTGTACCCAGTATTAATCAAAGCAACCAAACACACCCCTTTGCACCTCACTTTTACACTCATACATTCATGAGCTCTTCCTCCAAACCCTTTTTCATGCAACAATCCTTCACGCACATGCATCACTCTTACGGCCCACACACCAGGACCCACCCAACTGAATCCCCTTTGTACCTAGTTTCCCAAATTCCCAACCTGACGCATCCTCTTTTGCCTACACACACTTGCCACATGACCCTCCATTGCACATTTAACACATTTTGCCCGCTGTTCTTTACACATCATAGCATAATGCCCATTCTTCCCACAATTACTGCAAACCTCAGTCACACAGGTACCCCTACATCCACTTGCTATATGCCCTACTTGCCCACACCTGTAACATTTAATATCCCTATCTTTCTTACACTCGCTCACTAAATGCCCTGTTTGCCCACACCCGAAGCAGGCTCCCAACACCCACCGACATTCATTCTTCCTGTGTCCTAGCTTTGCACATCTGTAACACTGCTGCTCTCGTTCACGACTAACCGACCCTACTCTTCCAATGCTTGCACTCCGATCTCTCTTAGAGCTAACCATACTTGCGTTACTGGCTCTAACGCTCCTATCAACCACTCGCTCTGCCATTCGCCTAGGCCCTTCTAAAACTGCCTCCCTATAGCTTTTAAACTCTGGTATAGCCTCAGCTACTTCAGTCCTAACACTAACACTTCTACTCTCTATCATACACCTATCAAACTCATAATACTCTACTATTTCCAAAATGTTGTTCCACGTCAACCTTTCATTCGTCCATCGCATTTTCTCCTTACGTTTCAGATTTACAAACTCATACACACTCTCAGGCATAGTTGCCAACAACTTCCTCACTAACTCTTTACAGTCATTTATCCCTTCGTCCCCAAACTTTTTCCTGGCTAATGTTTCCAACCTGCACACATACATCGACAAAGACTCTCCAACATTCATTGTTACCTCATCAAAACCATGTTTTCTCCTATATCTAACACTACTCTTTATCCTCTTTACCTGTTCCACAATCCTGGCTTTCACACTCTCATAAGGCACATTCCCCACACTCATATTTACCCCATACATACTCAACAAAAATCCTGTCAAAAAGCTACCCAACTCTCTTGCCCAGACTCTCTTGCTATCCCAATACTTTGCCTCACAATACCTCTCATATTCCTTAAAAAAGTCCCCAATGTCTCTACTACCATATTCCTCGTATTGTGCACATCTAGGTATCTCTCTCATATATACAGCCTTTCATACTTCCTGCTCACTCTCACTTTCACTTTTGCTACTTCCATTCTGATCCCTCTTAACCTCGTCCTAATATAATGAATCAACTTCCATACTAACATCCATGCTCTTGATTACTCTCATCTTACCCTTCTTTCTACCTACCTGTTTTCACTCACCACTATCTAAATCACTCTCAGCCCTTTCCCCAACGTATTCAGTCCTAGTCTCATCCTGTCCGTCATCCTTACTAGTCTTCTTTCCCTTAGTTTTCTTCTTTTCCTCAGCCCCCTTCTTATTCTTGTCCTCAGACTTATCCTTATCCTGTGTCTTTCCCTTCTTTCCCTTACTTATCACAACCAAATCACCTTCGTCACTTGTAGTCTCATCCACTCGCTCTTCCACTTTCTTTACCACTCCTGGCCTATCGCAAGACCCAGTAGGCCTACCTCCTACAGCTCCCTCTCCCATGAATCCCTTCATCATTTCCTGCATCATCTCTTGCACTGCCTTCATCATTACTCCCAATTTTTCATCATGCTCACCATTCTCTCTACATCCTCCTTTCACTTCTTCTTTCATTTCCACTTTCGCACTCCTTAGCATTCCTCTCATTTCCTCTAACTCGCTCTTCAGCTCCTCACACTCTACCCTCAACCTCACATTCTCCACTTCCAATTGTCCTCTCACTTCCCTCTCCAACCTCAACACCTCCTTCAGCCTCTCCACCTCATTTAATCCGTCCATCCCAAATTCTCTCACCACTCACACACTAGCCTAGATCAATCGTCCTGCAGCTGCCACACCAGCAGTCCCTGTTCGGGCGCCAAAAAATAATTTGGCGGGATAAATCCCCCCCTCATAAACTTAATCTATCTGGCTACCAAACTCACCCTCAATCACACTTTCCTCTTTACACTACAGAATACAGCAGGAAAATTGACCCATACCCTCGCACAGAACAAAAAAAAAACACAAACACATGTCCTTACCCAACTCCAGATACTCCGGGCTAGGCTTTGCTGTCCGCTGGATATAGACTAGCCGAGACACAACTACCGCCGATAATCAAACACAAACCAACCAACCGAGGCCCACAACCCACAACAACTTAACAACCCGACAAATCACTGTGAAGACAAACACCACCAGCCCGAAAGAACACGACAACCACATGACTTACCCAAGCACAACAACCCGCCAACACCAACACTGCCCCAACCACCACTCACAGACACCGAAACGCACTACCAACCTCTTCAACCTCACCACAACCAGACAGACACACGCACAACAACTTTACAACACCAAAATCTATCAAATAACACATCAACTGGCCATCACGGACACAACTGCTGCCAAAACCAACTCTAGAACTCCACCGAACGCCTTGCTGCTCTCAACTCCCGTAACAGACTCCCGCCATTGATATACACAGCAGAGCGCCACAACAGACACACGCTTCCGACCGTCATTTACCACTCCCATTTATTCTCCCACCAATCTCTCTCTCTCTCTCTCTCTCTCTCTCTCTCTCTCTCTCTCTCTCTCTCTCACACAACCTTTGGAGACGTTGTCAAATATAAACTACTATCATTACTCTTCCATACCGTCTTTGTTCAATAAAGTCAGTTAAAGCTTTCTCCGTGCCTGATTCCAGTCCTCACACTCATATGTCCAGTGTCATACCTTCCATTAAGGATAGAAATTAGCATGAGAGTCTTTAACCAAAGGATACTGCATTCTCCTCTTAGGAAAATCTGGTTTCCATATCACTTAAGACAGAACCGTTACATCAGGGTTAATTCTGTTAGTGCAATTCCAACAACCCTTACAGACAGTACTGGACCCACAAGGGATCAAGTTCCTCAAGGGTCTGGCCCAAAACTGTACAAAGTTCAAAATAAGGCAGAAATAATTGCCTTGTCTTTTGCAAGGCCTATCTTATCTAACTAAGATTGTGGCTCTCTAGCTCTTTAGCTGTGTCTAAGACTACTATGAAGTTCCCATAGCAACTTCTTTACAAGGAGCTAGTTATAAATGGTTCAAAGATCGACAAAATAATGAACTAAAATACTGCATACAGATTCCAAGGTAAAGTACCAAGCAGAGTCTTAATACCTTGAAAAAATCTAGTTCTTTGTCCTCAAACAAACCTTATAGCCAAAGCCAACATGGCACTTTAACCTTAAAAGCTGATAACAAAAATTTTCCTCATGTTTGAGAAACAACAGAAACCTAACCATGTTTATAAAGGCATCGGTGCTGGAAAGAAACCTTTAATGTGGGACCATGACTTACAACCTAACCACTGGTGTTGCTGATGGCATTACTGTGAGATCCTGCCTTGAGCTCACCAGAACCAAGGTCCCTAGTAGGCAGTCATCTGTAGCTTGTGGGATGTGATGTATACTTATCACTTCTCAGTTGCCTGCATCCACCACTGGGAGAAAATGGAAACCCAACCTTCCTGGTCACCTGGGGTAATCAACGCCAAGAGACAACTTACAAAGTTGCCCTAATACACCGACAACTTCTGAAACCTAACAAGTTTGAGAAAGACATCAGTCTAGACCAGTTGTTTTTGAACCAAAGATTGCAACTCAACTTTTCACTGGGTCCTTAAGGGTTATAACTTTATGGGATTATTATTTCTCTAATATTCGCGTTCTCTGGATTCGTGGATTTCTCTCTGGACCATATCTACCCCTTATTCACAGAAAATTTGCCTGTTTGCAGTATTTTTCTATGAGAAATATCCTCAAATTCCTGGATTTTTATCAATTTCATCATAAAATGCACTTTTTGTGATAAAACTATATTAAAAAAACCAGGTATAAATTTTTAAGTGGGTTTTTCTTTAGTTTCAACTAACAAAACAGGCCGTTTTGTTAGGGGTTCCAACTATTCGCGGATTCTAACTATTCAGGGGGGGGTCTGGTACACATCCCCCGTGAATACGGGGGGACCACTGTACGTATACTCTTATCATAATTAACATTATCGGAGAAAATTTTGGTTTTCTTTATGTTAGTTAATGTACTGTTTCTTTATCATCCATCATTGAGATGTGCATGTGCTATTTGAATTAATAAAAATCTCTGCATGTTGATTTTGTTTCTGCAACATGTTTTCATAAGAATAATTACATATATAAAAAGAAAATGTTCAAGAGGGCATGGGTCACCATGGTTAATTTGGACAAGATTTTGGGTCACTGCCAAAAAAGGTTAAGACCCACAGGTCTAGACCTACCCAGGGAACAGCTTGGTGTCCCAGCTCAAGCTAGAGGACCTTGATTCGAAACCAAACATTGGAAAAAAGATGACTTCCTTTAGTCTCAAACAGGTCCATCACAGGGGATGCCCACAGCCCACTGTCTATGGCTAGTCTTTGGATGTTGAGTACCTTCCATTAATATTACTTATCTCAGCAGGTGTACATCCACTACAAATTTCACAATGATACTGAATAATTACCTTCAGCAAAGGTAATAGCTCAGGGTGATGTTGGGTGTGCTAATTTGACCAACTAACAGAAATGGAGGGCAGAGCATTTAGACTTAGAAGTGTTTGCTTCTCCTTAAACATAAAATGATTAATATAATCTCAAGGAGGCCTACCCTATTTGAGCACGCTCTAATTGCCCTACATGGCATAAGAGTGTCAAACTCATTATCTATAAATAAGGTCCAGTCTGCATTAACAATCCTGAGAGGGAAAAACTTCAAAATACATAGATATTTTGTTCTCAGCCTAGGTGAGGACCAAAAGACTACCAGTATCTTCAATGCATAAGTCATCTTTGCACAACAATTGTAATTCTCTTACCACATCACAGGTCCTGAGGCTACCAAGAGAGGGTTTAGCTGCTTTACTATGACTCAAAAAGCTCTGATGGCAAAAACTAACCCCATCAAGGTTCCCAAAAAGAGTTACGGAGTACCAGTTCCCTTAATTATATCTGACCTGAAGACTGCCTGAGGTCCAGGTTTTAAGCATTGCCTAGTATATATAGCATTACCTATAACATATTAAGACAGAGACCTAAAACTCTAAAAGCTGGTACTGGCGGCATTCAGAGTAACTAGGAAACTAAGAACTTAATGAAGTTGCTTATAGAGGTGCATGGTCAGGAAATACCTCCAGTGAGAATATCTTTAATTCCAAAATGAAAAGAAACTGCACAGGGACTAGTCCTTCCCCAATGCTAACCCCCTATTTGGAAAGAGACCCTTTGCTTATGAAGTAGTTCTCTTTCTCCAATACATGGCGGCAAGAAAGAAATATCAGAAGAGAGGCTCCCTTTACATGAACTGCATTAAAGCCTTGATATACGCAAGCAACAGCTCAAATGAAAGTTCTATTTCCACAAAATCATATGTTAAACTCTCCTTACAGAAGTTCATTGCTCTGAACTATGTAACTCCTGAAAAGCTTCCACTGAGGGTTAAAAAACCCCCTTTAACCACTGCCAACAAAACACTTACTCCATTTCAAAATGAAGAATGATTTAGTTGGAAACTTGACGGCTCAACCAAATACACTAAATCTGATCAGGAAAATCTTGCAATAATGAGAATGTTCCTGAACCACAGGGGAATCAGAAAACAAAACAAAAGAGTAACTAATTGTTTACAAAAAAAAAACACCCTGTGTGGAAAAGGAGGTGAAATCCTCGAAACAAAATGCTAAGACTACTAACAGTAAACACCCATTACTATTTAAATTGAACCCAAAAACAATAGTGCGTGCCAAGATTCACTATAGGTCATTGAAGTCGAGGAGCAGACACGTGCTCATGCGATAGGAGTGCATGTGATAAGTGTGCAATCAGTAAATGTGCAAGTGAAAAGCAAACAAATTATAAGCATACAGGCAATAGGCGCAAAGACGTATGACCACAAACTAAAGGCGCTCCAAGTCATAAACTATGGCATACAAGCCACAAGTGCACAAGCGATAGGCACACAAACCATAGGAGTGCACGCAATAGGCATATAAGCATAGGTGCGTGTGTGTGAGGCATACAAGCCATATGCACACACATGATATGAACGCAAGTCATGGCTGTTACACGAGAGGCACACAAGCCATTGATGTACACACGACAGGTGCATATGTAATAATACATGTATAATAATGCAGCATGCTGTCCTGCACAAATTTGCGCTAGATGCATGCTACTGGGGTATTAGAACTGCCAGGCTCATTATCACCCACCTGAAGAAATACACAATACGTACACAGGCGACTAAAACTTGCTTAAATACTACCAGAGAGACGAAAGTATCACTGCTACCGGGCCGATTCAATACAGTAAAATTAAAAATAAAGGTAAAAATGTTGGCTAATGGCCCTGAATCAATGGAAAGCTCATTTGGAGTAACAGATTGAAGAGAAGTAGTAGAGGACCTAACCAGTTACTAAATGGGAAAACAGACAAGACATGAATCCCTTTAAAAGTCTTACTGTAATTAATTCACAGCCGTGCATCTGGTGCCCAGCCCCGTCCCTTACGACATTCCTGATTGACTGTTGATCAGCCAACTACAGGGCTGGAAAGTTGCAAACTTGTCACTGTCTCTCAAAATGTCACACAGATTTCTTTTCCCATCTCTTATGACAAAAATGTCTTTTCAAAAGTTATAACTTTCATTACAACTCAGTTTTAGCTGAAGAAAAGTAGTGTTTCCCAGTTCCATCACTAAACATCAAGCCAATGATTGAAGGATTTTAATGATATATGAATTGTGCTTCAGTAACCTTAGTGCTAAAATATGTATAGTGAAATAAACATGAAATATTAAGTTGAAATATGATATTGTTAGTATACAATAAAGTTTTGTACATACTTACCTGGCAGATATATACGATTGATGGCCCGCCCAGCCTCCCCTCAGGAGACAGGTGGAAGAAAATAACCTGACAAGAAAGGGGGACTGGTTCTTACACCCGCCTCCCAGCGGCGGGTAAGGTAGATCACCTGACCTACCTGTAGCGTGTGCCGCGAGTTTTGAATTTTCTGTCGTGACGTCAGAGACCTAAGCTAAGTATATATCTGCCAGGTAAGTATGTACAAAACTTTATTGTATACTAACAATATCATTTTTGTACATGAACTTCCCTGCCAGATATATACTTAGCTGATTGACACCCTTGGTGGAGGGAAAGAGACACATACTTACTTAGAAAGTGGGGACAACACATGTTAAAGGAATACATAATATAAACCTCTGGTTCTTACCTGATTTAGGCAGAAGACTTGATAGTACTGTCTATTAGTCTGCGTTGCCACAAAGAGTCTCAGCGAGGGCGACCTATGGCTGAAGAACTCTTTGGGTCTACCAATGGGAACTGAGTCCACTTACTTGGCAGAATCCAAGCAGGATCTGGTCAATGGGGATCAACCCGCTTACATGCCAGAGCCTATCACTACCAATTGCAAGAAGCCTCAAGCACAACCGATCACCTAACCAAATACTAACATTAGTATACGAAAGAAGGAGCTGCCTCCTGCAACCTCCTTCGTACAACCAAAAAACTCAAACTTAAAACTAACAGGGAAAAAGGATTAAAAAGGATGTGTTTCAGCTCCCTGCCCCAGCACTGATCCGCCGATACGTAAAGGGCCTAGCCCAAAACACTTATCATACGTAATCGATACGTCCCTTAGGTAGTGATTAGAGAAGACTGATTCACACCTCCAAAAAGTGGCCTTCATAAGGTTTTGTAATAACAAATTCTTCTTGAAAGCCAAAGAGTCGCGATGGCCCGTACTTCGTGCGCCTTGACTTTCAGAAGGTTAAACTGTTGCTGATTGCAAGAAGTGTGTGCTTCTCTAATAATATTCCTGATAAAGAATGAGAGTGCATTTTTAGATAAGGGCCTACTGGGGTCCGCCCCCCTTACAGAGCACCAGAGATTGCTCTCATTAGGGGCAGTCTTTTCTTCCTCTGAAGATAATATTTCAGGCTTCTCACCGGGCAAAGAGATCTCGTCCTCATTCTGTTCCCCAAACTAAGGAGGATTAAGCTTTTGATTTCGAAGCTCCTGGGCCACGGCGAAGAAGGGTTTTCATTCTTGGCTAGGAAAGCCGAAGAAAAGAGCAAACCGCGGAGCCTCCTTGGAAACCTACCTCACCTTCTAGAGCCTGCAGCTCGCTGACCCTCTTCGCTGACGCTAACGCACAGAGAAAAAGAGTCTTCATCGAAAGGTCTCTGAACGAAGCAGCATGGGGAGGTTCGAACCTTGAGGACCTCAGGAAGAGCAGCACGACATCAAGATTCCAGCTAGGCACTAAGGAGGAGGTTCTTTTAACCGTTTCAAACGATCTGATTAAATCATGGAGGTCCTTGTCCTCAGATATGTTTAATCCTCTATGACGAAAAACTGAGGAAAGCATGCTCCTGTATCCCTTGATGGTGGAGACAACCAACCCGCATTTTTCCCTCAGAAGATAAGGAAATCTGCAATTCTGAGTCCACAGAGGTACTGGAGGAGGAAACTTTATGATCCTGCACCAGCGTCGAAAAAAAAACATCCCACTTCGACTGGTAGACTCGAGATGTGGAAGGTCTACGTGCATTGGCAATAGCCCTTGCAGACTTTGCCAAAAAACCCTTAGCTCTGACGAGACTCTTGATAGTCTGAATCCAGTCAGACTGAGAGCGGGGAGGTTTTTGTGAAACCTGTCGAAGTGGGGCTGTTTGAGCAGATCGACTCTTAGAGGTAGGGTATCTTGCGGACATCCACCAGCCATTCCAGTACCTCTGTGAACCAGTCGTGGGCGGGCCAGAACGGAGCTATCAACGTCATCCTTGCTCCCTCTGACGCTGCGAATTTCCTTAACGTTTCCCCTATAATCTTGAAAGGCGGGAACGCGTAAAGATCCAGATTCCTCCAATCCATCAGGAATGCATCTATTGCCACTGCTCTTGGTCTGCAATAGGGGAGCAGTATAGATCTATCCGCGCATTCCTGGAGGTCGCAAATAGATCGAGATGGGGCCTGCCCCACGTCCTCCACAGCTCCTGGCATACGTCCGCGTGCAGAGTCCACTCTGAGGGAAGGACTTGATTCCTTCTGCTTAGCAGATCCGCTCTGACATTTCTTTCTCCCTGTACGAACCTGGTGAGAAGCCTTAGTTCCTTTCCTCTGACCACAAGAGGAGCGATCTCGCTGTGCTCGTACAGGGAGAAAGAGTGAGTCCCCCCCTGTTTCCGAATGTAAGCCAGGGCTGTAGTGTTGTCGGAGTTGATCGAACATATTCCCTTTTACGAGGGGTTCGAAGGTCTTGAGAGCTAACCAAATCGCTGTTAGCTCCTTCTTGTTGATGTGCCAGGACACCTGATCCCCCATCCAGGTGCCTGACACTTCTCTCGACCCGAGAGTAGCTCCCCAACCTTTGTCCGAAGCGTCTGCATACAACACTAGGTTGGGGTTCCGAACCTGCAAGGAAAGGCCTTCCTTGAACAATAGAGGGTCTAGCCACCAACGTAGATCCTCCTTTATCTCTTGCGAAATCTTGAACGCAAAGTCCAGACCTTGAGATTTCCGATCCCAGTTCCTCCTCAGGAAGAACTGTAGGGGTCTGAGGTGCAACCTTCCTAGAGAAACGAACGAATTGCTCCAGCGAGGAGAGTGTCCCCAACAGACTCATCCACTCCCTCGCTGTGCATACATCTTTCTCTAGAAAGATTGCTACCTTCTCCAAACCTCGGGTTATCCTCTCTGGGGACGGATACGCCCGAAAAACCTGAGAAGCCATCAGAATCCCCAGATAGATACGCTCTTGACTGGGGATTAGCTGTGACTTCTCGAAATTCACTAGCAAACCCAGAGAAGCTGCTAGATCCAACGTCACTCGTAAGTCCTCCAGACATTTCTCCTTGGATTTGGCCCTGATAAGCCAATCGTCCAAGTAGAGGGAAATCCTCACTCCCTCGAGATGAAGCCACTGGGCAACGTTCTTCGTCAGTCCTGTGAATACTTGGGGGCCGTGGAAAGGCCGAAGCATAGGGCCCTGACTGAAAAACGTTCCCTCCCCACATGAATCTGAGATATTTGCGAGAAGAAGGATGGATCGGCACATGGAAGTAAGCGTCCTGAAGGTCCAGCGACACCATCCAGTCCCCGGGACGAAGAGCTGCTAAGGACTGATGACGTCGTCTCCATAGCGAACTTCCTCTTCTTCACAAAGACATTCAGGGCGCTCAACGTCCAGAACCGGTCTCCATCCTCCTGAGTTCTTGGGAACTAGGAACAGACGGTTTGTAGAACCCCGCTGAAAGAGGGTCCTGAACCATCTCTATTGCCTCTTTCTCTAACATCAGCTCTACCGCTAGAGCGAGGGCTTGATTCATTAGTGGGTCTTTGTATTTGGCCACCAGTGCCCTTGGAGTGGTGGTCAAGGGTGGTCTCGAAATAAAGGGAATGAGTATCCCCTCTTGATGATCGCGAGGGACCAGTTGTCCGCCCCCTTTCGTGCCCAGACATCTGCAAAGTTCAGAAGTCTGGCACCCACCCCAGTTGTCTGGAGGACACCCGAACTACTTCTTGGCCCTAATAGACCGGGAGAAGGTCCTTCCTCTTCTAGGTGGTCTCGAACCTCTGGAGGAAGAAGAGCGAGACGAAGGTCCTCCTCGAAAGGGTTCTTGCCTACTTTGAGCCTCTTTCTTCGTCTTCTGCTGAAACGAAGGTTTCGGAATTCTAGCCGAGCGAGCTAGCTATCCTGCGTCGCTTTGCTGATAACGAGCTGGAGATATCGTTAATAGTCTTCTTGGGGAAGAGTTGCGGGGAAAGCTGTGAATACAGCAAGGAAGCTCTCTGTGCGTGAGAAACCGCCTTGGTAAGAAAAGAGCAGAAAACGGCCCTCTTCTTTACCACCTCCTGCACCAAAAAGTGAAGCAATTTCCCCGGAACCGTCTCTCACTGCCTTGTCCATGCAAGGCAGAACTGCGTGGAGGTCTTCAGGCGAAAGAGTGTCTTGCTCTTGAGTCCTCTTAGCCAACACTCCCAGGGTCCAGTCAAGAAAGTTAAAAACTTCTAAGACTCGGAACATTCCCTTCAGAAGTGATCCAACTCGCTCATACCCCACGTCGTCTTCGCAGAATTCAGCGCCGAGCGACGTGTGGAATCGACCAACGAAGAGAAGTCCGAGTCTGCAGAAGAGGGAGGAGTTAGACCCAAGGCTCTCCTGACTCGTACCAGAACCCCATCTTACCCGTCAGCTTGGACGGGGGAAAAGAAAAAACAAAAAAACTGTCTTGCCCTTCTCTTCTTTTGAAAGCAACCAGTCGTCAAAGTTCTTCATAGCCTTCTTCATAGACACTGTAGGCTTCATCTTAACGACTGAAGACTTCTTAGCCGTATTGGTCGTTGAAAATAAGGACGGAGGAGACGGAGGAGCAACGGCCGAAAGAGACTCCCCAAAATCTTGCAAGAGGAGGTCTGTAAGTCTCTTATACGAAGAAACCGAAGCATCCTTGGGCAAATCTTCCTCCGAATCAGCAACAAATTCTTCCGAAGAATGACGTCTAGAAGCTCTACTGCCCGGAGGAGAGCTAATCCTTGAGAGCGCCTGTTCGGAGAGCGCCTACTAGGCGAGCGCCTACTGGAAGAGAAACCACTGGGAGAGCGCTTACACGGGGAGCGCCTACCAGGAGAGCGCCTACCAGGAGAGCGCCTACTTTGAGAGCGCCTCCCAGGAGAGAGCCTACTAGGAGAGCGCCTAGTTGGAGAGCGCCTACCTAGTAAGGAGGCGCCTACTTTGAGAGCGCCTCCCAGGAGAGAGCCTTACTTGGTGAGGCGCCTGCTAGGAGAGCGCCCTACTTGGGGAGCGCCTTACTAGGAAGGGAGCGCCTACTTTTGAGAGCGCCTTCCCAGGAGAGAGCCTACTTGGTGAGCGCCTGCTAAGGAGAGCGCCATACCTTGGGGAGCGCCTACTAGGAGAGTGCCTACAAGTGGAGGCCCGTCTGTCGGAAACAGATTCTAACTCCACAGAAGAGCGTCTGGATAAGGGAGAGCGCCTATCAGGCTCTCTGCGCCTGCTAGGCTCTTGGCGCCTGCCATCCTCAATACGCCTGCCAGGCTCTTGACGCCTGCCACGGGGAGAGAAAACATCCACAGATGAATCCCTGTCAGAAGCGCGGCGCTTACAAGGCTCTGAGCGCCTATCCAATCGGGAGTGATCTAACGGAGGAGAAAACTTCCGTTGCCGCCTACCAGGCTCTTGGTGCTTACCTTACAGACCTTACATCTTGTTCGGGTTGCCCCAGGTCCCTCAGTGTGAGGCACCTCCTTAATGTCTACCAGAGAGTTGCTAGTACATCTTCCGGTATATTTTGCATCTTCCAATCTTGGATGGTCTGGGATGCAGTTTAGATATTTGTCGAGCTTATTCTTAAACACATCTACGCTCACTCCTGATATATTCCTCAGATGAGCTGGCAACGCATTGAATAGACGCTGCATTATCGATGCTGGTGCGTAGTGGATTAATGTCCTGTGTGCTTTCCTTATTTTTCCTGGTATAGTTTTGGGCACTATTAATCTACCTCTCGCTGCTCTTTCTGATATTTTAGTTACCATGATATTTTCTGCTATTCCTTCTATCTGTTTCCATGCCTGAATTATCATGTAGCGTTCTCTTCCTCCTTTTCGAGACTATATAATTTTTAAGAATTGTAGCCTTTCCCAGTAGTCTAGGTCCTTAACTTCTTCTATTCTAGCTGTTAAAGGACCTTTGTTACACTCTCTATTTGTGCAATATCCTTTTGATAGTGTGGGTACCATATCATATTGCAATAAATTCAAGGTGGGACTACGAACATATGTTTTATAAAGCATAATCATGTGTTCAGCTTTTCTTGTTTTGAAGTGCCGTAACAACATTCCCATTTTTGCTTTATATTTTGCCAACAGAGTTGCTATTTGATCATTGCATAACATGTTCCTATTCATCATCACACCAAGGTCTTTAACTGCTTCCTTATTTGTGATGGTCCTCATTATTAGGTCCCTTATATGCATATAGCTTTCTTTCTCTGTCTCCATAATTTATTGATTCAAATTTATCAGAGTTAAATACCATCCTATCTTTTACCTCTGCCCAATCATATACTTTGTTAAGGTCTCTTTGTAGAGCGTTCCTATCTTCATCACAAGTAATTTCTCTACTTATTCTTGTGTCATCTGCGAAACTACTCACTACCGAATCCTTCACATTATTGTCTATGTCTTCAATCATAATAACAAACAGTATTGCAGCTAACACCGTACCTTGCGGCACACCGGATATTACCTTGACTTCATCCGATTTCTCGTCGTTTGCAATAACTATCTGTTTTCTGTGTGTAAAAATTCTTTTAACCATCTTCCTACTTTATCCACGATATTGTGTTTTCTAATTTTCTTCGCTAATATATTATGGTCTACTTTATCAAAAGCTTTTGCAAAGTCTAAATAAACCACATCTGTTTCATTTCCGCTTTTCATATTTTTGAATATGTTCTCACGGTGGACTAACAGTTGGGTTTGTGTACTTTTTTTCCGAGTACGAAACCATGTTGTCCTTTATAAACAATTATTTTTTATTAAATGTTTCATAATATTTTTCTTCATTACCCTTTCATACACTTTCATAATATGTGATGTTTAGACTCACAGGCCTATAATTACTTGCCTCTAGTCTGATCCACTTTTGAAAGTAGGGGTAAGATATGCTAATTTGTGCTCATCATAAATCTTGCCTGTATCTACACTTTGTCTTAATAATATTGCAAGTGGCTTTGCGATAGAATGAACTACTTTCTTTAACAAAATAGCAGGAATTCCATCAGGCCCTGCAGCAGCTCATTTTTAATTTCATTAATAGCCTGCACAATATCAGCTTCATTAATATCTATGTCAGCTAAATATTCACTATTTTCATCCACCCTTACTTCTATATCATTATCTTCATTATCTATTCTAGGGGTGAATTCTCTCTTATATCGTTCTGCCAGTATGTTGCAAATTTCCTTTTTTCATTCGTTAATCTCCCTTCAATTCTCAGAGGGCCTATTTCTATTCTTCTTTTATTCATCTTCTTCGCATATGAGTATAATAGCTTGGGGTTTTTGCTTGATATTTAATAGGGTTTTTTTCTTCCAAGTCCCGTTTTTCATTTTCTTTTGATTGTATAATCTTTGTTCTGCATTTTCTATCTTACTTTTTAGTTCTATAACTTTCCATGCATTTTTTTCTTTTGCAAGACCTTTTTTCCACTTTCTGATTTTCTGGAACAAGATCCTTCTGTCTCTTGGTATGCATGAATGATGTTTACTTTTCTTCTTCGGTATATATTTTTCCACTATTTTCTCCAATATTTTATATAATATCTCCGTATTTACCCTTATGTCATCACTTACGAAAATGTTATCCCAATCTTTGTTTAATTCTTCATTAATTTCTGACCATTTTATTTATATTTTTACTGTAGAAGTTGTATTTTCCAATTATCCTTCCCACTTTTTCATTTCTTGCTTATCTCTATTTTCACTTGCTTTGGAATGAACTGTTAATTCTAAGACATTATGGTCTGAAATATTCGCATTATAAAAACTATTATTTCTTTAACATAATTCATCTCGTTCACAAATACTAGGTCTAAAGTATTTTCCTTTCTTGTTGGCAGGTGATTTATTTGTTGAATGTGTATTCTAGTAGCATATCTAATAGCTTTTCAAATTGCCTCTTATCTTCTGCACTACTATTACTCTCTTTTTTATATGTATAAGTACAACCACAATCTCCTATTCGTTCTTTCCATTCTACGAAAGGAAAGTTGAAGTCACCAGATAGGAGAATAGTCCATCCTTGTGATTTCTACATATATCATCCAATTTTTCAATTATTAAGTCAAACTCTTTAGTATTAGGAGGTCTATATATTACTATGTTTTTCATCAATTTTTCAGATTCAAATTCTACCGCTATTAGTTCACATTCTGAGTTACTATATTTCTCATATATCCTTGTTTTTTGTCTTTCCCATATATTGCGGTTCCCCCTTGATTTCTATTTTTTTCTATCTGATCTATAAGTTTGGAACCCGTTTTATTTGATCATCATTCCCAGTCTCTGGGAATACCAGGTTTCACTTATATTCATTATAGCTATTTTCTTTTCATTTTGTTTTGGGTTCAGTTCCTTCTAAGTACTCTATTTTTCTTTTTGAGTTACTCGTAACTAAACCCTGCGCATTCATCACTATGATGGTTTGCGTGTTTTCTCCTTCATTTAATAACTGGTAGTAATAAGGATTTTCCCATGTCTCTTTCCTGTTCTGGTATGTTGTTCTTTTTTTCATTTCCAGAAATTCTGACATTAAAAAATCCAACTTTTCCATAATATTTGATCTTCCTTCATCATAATTATTCATTTTGTGTTCTGAATCTGCAATTTCTCCGTTTCTGCAATATCCTCTTGCATAATAAATACAGTTATTATCTCTTGAGTAGAATTTCGGAGCTGATGCTTTGAAATTTTTTGCTGACACCTCTGCATATCTCATTGGTGGTTTGCTTTTCTCTTTTACCTGATATTCTTGATTTTCTCTCTTTATTTGTTTCTTTCTTATTTTGGATTTTATTACTTGGTTGGTTATTTATTTGATTATGATTCATGGCTACAGGGTGCATATATTTGCATTTTTTGTCGAAACTTACATCCTTTTCCTTCTTTTAGGTTTTTACATATTTTTGGATGCAGATCTCTGCAATCATCCCCATATCCATCTAAGTATGCACATTTACCATATATTTCATAGTTTTGACATATCTTAGGATGTTTGTAGTAACATCTTTCTCCAAATCTGCAATTCCCTCTTTTCAAAAGGTTGCAGATTTTGTCTTTCTTGTCTATTTTTTCCTCTTTCCCGTCATTGTATAGATCTGGGTAGAGCCTCTTCGGGATTTGCTTTTCTGTTGTCATATCGTAATTTATTTCTTCGTAGGTATGCTGCTTTATTGCCTCATATGTAGTATCAATGAGTATCTCTGCATCCATACTTTTATCTTGTTCTTTGTTTTTTCCTTATTTTTTTCTGTCATTTCATTTTTGTTTACTTCTCTTCCGTTTTCCTCTTCTTCTTTTTCTTCTTTTCTTCTCTTCCTCTTCTTCTTCATCCTCAACTATTTGTACATTCAATCTTGATTTAATAACATGGTCTATCCATGATAGACATGTTGAACAAAAAATTCTTGTATCTTTTCTCAAATCTTGTATTACCTCAGCACACTGTGGATGGGTCGGAATGTTGTTTCATGCAGCACATTTTCTGATTAGGTTTTGTGGATTGACTATGCTATACCAAACCTTACACAGTTTGCATGCTTTTGGCATTCTTTTTCCTAATGCATCAATTAGGATATTCACAAGATTCACCTTATTCATTTTTCTTTGTCGGGGAATATGTTGGTTTATGTATATTTTCTTTATGAGTCTCTTGACCACTTGGATTTTATTTGGAACTTCTTCAATTATTTTCAAGATGTTTTCATTAGATTTGTTCCAGTTTGAAGGATTATATCCTTCTAATATATCTATGAATGCTTTTGTATCTTTTGGTTAGGACTGTTGCTGATTTCATAGATGAGAAATGCCAGTTCCCTTCCTGCTACCTCATCGTATTGCGAATCTGCTAGACACGCCAAATTACGCCACCTCTTCCCGCAGTTGGAACTTACTGCCATCTTGTTCTGATTTATAGTATTACACTTGATAAACTAACTTAGAAGACGCTTTATCCTACTATTTTCACACTAATCTTATCACCGATAGTTTCACGAACACTTCTAGATATTTCTCAAATTCTAGTCGTATGTTAAACTTGTGATATCTGTTGATTAATCTGACTTCACGCGGGGTACGACTCACCAAGCAAGATGGCTCTTGGCGCCTACTAGGCTCTTGACGCCTACTAGGCTCCGAGCGTCCGTCAAAAGGAGAGTGGCCACCAGGCGAAGAACTCTTCCTTCGCTCCTGACGAAAACGAGCTCTTGACGTCTGTCAAGCTCTTGACGCCTAACTGAAGAGGAGCGGAAATCCTGAGGAGAGAGCCTGTCTGGCTCCTTACGCCTTACATGCTCACAACTCTTTGCTGGAAGAGAGGAGAGCCTACTCGGGAGAAAGATCCCGAGCTCCAGCCTGCACTTCTGACCTCCTACTAACAGGCTCAAAGCTCTTCTAGCCAAAGGAGATTTAGCCGAAGGAAGTTCTTAGACTTCTTCACCGGAAGTGAGGCGTCCTTCCGACGATGAGAAGTCCCGGCAATAGACTCCGCTAAAGCCGCAATCTGCGCCTGCAGACCCGCCAGGATACGCGCAGGAGATCTCTTAAACTCCTCTACAGGGGACGAAGTCCGAGAGCGAACAGGAGAAGCGTAACCGGACGAAATCTTGGTTCTCTTGCGTTCCACTTCTGGCTCTTCCGCGAAGGATTCGGGGCTGGAAGGAAGGGCGCAAGGATCCTTCCAGGGCCTCTTGAGAGGGCGAGACGACTCCGATGCGCTCCATCTACGCTGAGGAGAAGGCGACGAAGATGACGAGAAGCACTGGCGCAATAACTCCCTCCTTGGTTCGATCCAAGGCAGCCTGGGAACGAGCAACAGGAACTGCCGAGGGGACGCCTGACCGGTGGGGGTTCTCCCTAACCTTCCTGCGGCTTTCGACTTTTCCTCCTCCACTGGGTCTGGGAGTCTGGAAGAGGTCTAGGCCTGGAAGCGTTAGTGAGCCGGTCAGACGCACCCTCCACTGCACTAGGGGCACTGCATGATCACTTGCACTATCATCACTCTTACCTTGTCGAGAGCGAGCGAGGCTCTCCTTACTCCTGATCGAGGCTCTCCCAGAAGCAACTTCCGAAACGAATCTTCGGGTTCAAAGCTGGGGCGCAGGGGCTGAAACTGGAGAAGGAACTACTTCTACTACAGGATTCTCAGCGTCAACTTCACTCACCCTCGATCTACTAGAACTCTTTGAAGAAGCCTTGCGCACCCTATCCTTCTCTAACTTTCTCACATAAGAAGAGAGAGCCTTCCAACCATCCTCATCCAAATTCTCACACTCTTTGCAAGGGTTAATAAAAGAGCATTCATTCCCTCTACACGACTCACATACCGAGTGAGGATCTAATGCAGCTTTAGGAAGCCTAACTTTACATTCCTTCTCTGAACAAACCCTAAATAAACTAGGTTTCTTAACTTCATAATCATCCATGATTATAGATATGTAAGAGAAATCCAAAAGAAAAATCCAAAAAACAGTCCAAAAAGCGTATGCCAAGCCAACAAACAAAGGGTACTTCACCAAAATCCAAATCGTCGGCAACGAGAACGAATTTTAACTATCGTAAGGACTGAACAACAGGTGTTGTCCAGCCGGCGACAGAAAATAATCTGACAAGAAAGGGGGACTGGTTCTTACACCCGCCTCCCAGCGGCGGGTAAGGTAGATCACCTGACCTACCTGTAGCGTGTGCCGCGAGTTTTGAATTTTCTGTCGTGACGTCAGAGACCTAAGCTAAGTATATATCTGGCAGGGAAGTTCATGTACAAAAATATCCTTTCATTCCTTACATGACATTGCAGTGAATTCAACATTTATCATCTTGTGTTTCATACAGTATCGTAGCTTAAATGCCTTGGATGACAATGCTACCACAACATTATAGGTAGGGCTATCAATGTGAATAAGAAGCAAAAGATTAAGAATATTACTCTCTCTCTCTCTCATCTTTGTGTAGTCAGGCGTTGCTCACAGGACCGGTCAAAGACGTCATCATTGTGATCATGATCCCTCAATAAAAATAGTCTTATGGGGGAAAAAGAAAGACAAGAACTCATTATTGTCACTATCACTATAACTATCACCCTCTCTCATATCCTATAGTGGAAATCTCTACATGAAAATAAATCGTAATACAGGCAGTCCCCAGTCATTGACGGGGGTTCCATTCCCGGGAGTGTGCCGATAAGCAAAAACCGCCATTAACCAAAACTCGGTGCTTTATGGTTCCATAATGGCGTTTATTGCGGTGATAATCGGTGCTTATGGCAAGCCATTAGGATGGGCCCCCTTATGGTGAGCCATAAGAACGCCATAAGGTGTCTTATAGCGTTGATAACCAGAACTCGTCCTGTTATGGCACCATAAATTGCTGATTTTATGTCACTGGACAAGCGCCATAAAACTGGATCGGCATTAACCGAGTCCATCAGTAACCAGAGACTGCCTGTAATGAGAGGGATATAAGAGAAAAGGAGAAGAGATTGTAGCAAAAACCAATGGGATGAATGAATTTCCTCCATAAGGTATCAATATCTCTCTAAGTAACAATTTTTTTCATGTAGAGATTTCCATTACAATATATGAAAGAGGGTTATAGTGATAATGATAGTGACAATGAAGATGTCTTATTCTCTTTCCTAAATAAGGCTGCTTCTATCGAAGGATCGTGATCACGATGATGATGTCATCGACTACACAAAGATGAGAGAGATTATTATTCTTAATCTTTTGCTTGTTATTTTTATACTGATAGCTCTACCTATAATTTTTTGGTAGAATTGTCTTCCATGATATTTTATTACGATACTATATGAAACACAAGATGATAAATGATGAATGTACTACAATGTCACATAAGGAATGAAAGGATATATTTTATCTTAAAATTTCATGTTTATTTCACTATACATATTTTAGCATTAAGGCTACTGAAGCAAATAATTCATATATCAATAAAATCCTTCAATCATTGGCTTGATGTTTAGTGATGGAACTGGGAAACGCTATTTTTCTTCGGCTAAAACTGAGGTATAAATGAAAGTTAACATTTTTTTAAGGCATTTTTGTCATACGAGATGGGAACAGAAACCTGCATGACATTTTGAGAGTCACTGACGAGTTTGTAACTTTCCAGCCCTATAGTTGGCTGATCAACAGCCAATCAGGAATGTTGTAAGGGACGGGGCTGGGCACCAGATGCATGGCTGCTGTGAATTAATTATAGTACAGTATTATCCTTTATAGTAGTTTCTACGACCTAACAAGCTCTTTTTGTTAACAATCAATTACTGAATTTTGTTTAATTACAATACCTATTGTTATCCAATCACAACATATCCTGAGAGTAATAAAATTGGAATATTGCCTATTATGGCAACTCTTACCATACATGATTGCACTGAAAGGATATTAAATTATCTTCCGAACTCCTACCAACGCCAAATGCAGAAGCAGACTGTCGGCTAAGGGTGTTTGTACCTATTAGTACCCTGGTGGGGGCAGGGGAAGTAGAGATGGAGAGAAGTATATTCCTAGGAAACCGGTTACTATTTTTGTTTTTAGTTTCAATCTGTCAAACTCCACCTGGCGCAGAAGTAAAGGCTATACTGTACAGCCAATCCTCACTTATCGGTGACATCGGATAACAGCATTTCTGTTTTATGATTCTTGGCTGACATCATTTAAACCAGATTTTCGGCAAAGGTGAGTGATTTTTGGTGTTGGTACGCGGTTTACTGCCATTGGTAAGCAGTTTATTGCCATCGGTAAGCAGTTAACCACACCATTTAGCAATTCATTGGCACTTACAATTTTGTAAACACCATTTACTGTCAGAATTATTATGATGTTTCAGTTATTGACAATTTTCAGTTATCAGCGCTTGGCTTGGAACAGAACCCCCACCGTTAACCGAGGACTGACTGTGCATAAAATGGAGAGGTAATGGACTGACTGTGCATAAAATGGAGAGGTAATGCTCATTTCAAAAAAAGACTTTAAATCCTTTACATACATGGAAATTAAACTGTATACAAACCTGTCCATCACCTACAATGTTACCTTCTGAAGCTCACAATATATGTACATACTACAGAATAAAAGCTCTGCATTCTTAACTTTCTCACAGAAAAAGAATTGTCTTTTATGCTCATGCAACCTCTTGAAAATTGATTCTAAAATTCTACATAAAAAATTATTCAAGCCATTCTAAAGTTAAAGTAAATCCACAACTGGGTAAATACAATAACTAAAAATACTGTACGTACCCTCAGTCTACTAGACTTCTTTCTTCAGCAACCTTTCTCCACTATATTTTGCGTGAAGTACATACGTACTAAAAAATAGCAAAATATTTTTTCTTACCTTCAATGCCCACTTCTTCATCTGAATCTTCCTTGATTGATGAAGGAATGGTCTCACTGTCACCCTGATTATTCTCGTTTCTTTCCATCTGGTAGATTTGCCTACCATGCTTGGGACACATGTAATAAAAATTAAAACAGTAGCAAGGATTTACGTTAAAACAAATAAAACATAGAAAGAGCTTTCACTCACAGGAAACTATACCATCAGCTACAAGAACAATACAAAAAATGGTAAAATAATATTAGCTAAAAAAGGAAATAATGATTTTTGTACAGTCTGCAATGTGAAACCTGGGATTTCACACCAACTTTTATGTATGAATCAATGGATTAGTAATTCTACCTGAAAATATTTTGTTTTTAGATTTATAATTCTAAATTGTAATATTGCCCTGAAAGAATATCCATCTAGAATTACATGGCCAATGTAAATTTCACCCAAAAATTCTGAAATGATGGGAAGCTTAGAAATTTATGTAGACACTCTGTTTGGAATCTTGCTTTTAATCGGGATTATATCAAAATACTTGCAGAATGTGAGCTAGGTGAGGATAGTAAAATACTTCTTAGCCTAGGACTCAATTTTTCTCTGGGCACTGAGGATATTGATTTCCTTAGAGGAATTGGGAGCATCAAGCATTCAGGAGTAAAATTAGATTTTATTAAATGCATGTTGCTTCATAGTTTTGAGAAGAAGGTAGATCATTTACCACGACGTTTCAACTTGGCACTAGATAGATTGAAGAAGAATTCAGTATTAAAATTTTAAAAGCAGACAAAGGAGGCTGTGTAGTGGTTATGAATAAAGAACGATTACCTGATCAAGGCACACAGGCTCTTAAACGATAGTAACACATACCTAAAAGTAACAAAACCCCCTTGCATTAGTGATTTGCAGTCTGAATTTAACAAGAAAATAAAAGCCGTAGTCAGCAGTGGTGTGGAAAAAGAAACCAGAAATATAGTCCTGAGTAAGCTAGCGAGAAAACTGCCATCTTTTAGTTATTTTTACGGAACCCCCAAGATTCACAAGGAGGGGTGTCCTTTAAGCCCCATTGTTGCTAGCTGCAACAATCCTCAGTCTGATCTGTCGTCATGGTTAGCGGAGGTTTTGGGGAAATTAGTAGGGACAATTTCGAAATCTCACTTTAACCACAGTATGGATTTTATGGATCAAATTAAGGAAAAGAATTACATAGGTTCTATGTACAGTCTAGATATAGTTTCTTTATTCACGAATGTACCACTGAGTTTCGTGCTCGACAACTTGAAGAAATTAGTCTTAGATAATATTTTCAAGCCACCTATGCACATAGATAAATTTTGTCATTTGATTAACATTTGCGGTGAATCTACAATTTTTGAGTTTAATGGTTCGTGCTATCAACAAAAATCCGGGGTCTCGATGGGCTCACCTCTCTCCCCTATATTGGCTAACTTATGTATGGAATTTTTCGAAAAGGTTTACGTTTACACTACCGGAAGACATCAAGCCTGAAATTTGGGTTAGGTATGTAGCTGATGTTTTTATTGTTTACAGACACGGCGAAGAAGCCTTTCATAGGTTTTTAGAGTTGCTTAATGGTTTTTTGCCCTCTATTAAATTTACAGTGGAAAACGAAATGGAAAATAGGCTTCCCTTTCTAGATATGGTAGTTCATAGAGACACAGTGAGTAGTGACTTTAAATTCAGCGTGTATAGGAAGAACACCCACACAAACACTTATATTCATTACTTTTCATATCATGAACCTAAAGTAAAGCACAACGTTTTAACCAATTTGTTTTTTCGAGCATACCGAATATGTGATCCCCAGTTCATTGACACAGAAATAAATTTCTTGGTAGATAGTTTTACTAAACTGTGTTACCCAAAGTTTTTTATTTTACAGTCTCTATCTAAAGCTAGATCGATGTATTACGCCCCTCATGATATAACTGAAAAGGTAGATTTTAAGGCATCTCTCGCTCTTCCTTATAATAGAGAACTTAATAAATTTTCTAGGCAGCTTAAAGGAAAAAAGAATGGCTTCAACATAGTTTTTCATACAAAAGTACAATCAAGAAGAAACTCATTAAAAATAACCCGGGTAATAGAGAGAATGTAGGAGTTTATGTGATACCTTGCAGTGATTGCAATGAATGTTACGTGGGAGAAAGCAGACATTCCATTGATAAGAGAAGGGAAGAACACGTTGCTGCTTGCAGAAGGGGAAGTTCATACAGTGCAACTGCGCAACATACATGGGAGAAAAACCACGCAATAAATTTTAAAGGTACAAAGGTTATTTTTGCATGTAACGACAGGACTTTGAGATGGGTAGTAGAAGGGGCGTTAATTTCATTAAACGAGACCTTTGCAGGAAATACTGGTATTACAGAAAATACAACTATTTGTGAAGAGATATGTAGAAAAGGAAAAATTTCAAACTTCAGAAATATATATATATATATATATATATATATATATATATATATATATATATATATATATATATATATCCCTTAAACGCTGAAGGGGTATATTAAAAATCGTCTTCCGTGTACCGAGGCCGTCTCAGAGTGAGCGCGGAAGCGAAAAAAATATTTTTTTCAAAAAATCACAGCGTGCTTAGTTTTCAAGATTAAGAGTTCATTTTTGGCTCCTTTTTTTATCATTGCCTGAAGTTTAGTATGCAACCATCAGAAATGAAAAAAATTATCATTATCATATATAAATAATGCAATATATGATAGTGAAAAAACAAAATTCCATATATAATTGTATTCAAATCGCGCTATGCGCAAAACGGTTAAAGGTAACGAGTTAATTTTTTTTCGTTGTAATGTACACTAAATTGCGATCATTTTGGTATATAACACATTGTAAAACAATAAAAGCAACACAAAGAAAATATTATCACAAAATAATGCATGAATTCGTAACGCGCGGACGTAAACAAATATTTTTTTCAAAAATTCACCATAAATCTAAATATTGTCCTAAAGACTTCCAATTTCTTTCAAACTGAAGATAAAT
>NC_087201.1:33111753-33161753 GCF_015104395.2 Macrobrachium nipponense | reverse complement strand
GCGTTGGCTTGCTTAATAAAGTATAGGATTTGTTGCCTGATTCCTTTTAAGGAAATGATACCTCCCCTTTCCCTGATAAATAGAGGGCCTGAGGACCTTAGGGCAGTTCTATTTAGGTATGCTCTTAGGGTAGCAACTGGACATAAGGACAAGTCCTGTGGAAGTGGGATAATTTTCCATGGGGCCCACCTAGCCAGTGGGTCTTCATTCTTAGCTAGAAATTGATGATCTGGGGAAAGTAACACTTCTCCTGAAGGGAGAAACTCTATATGACCTGAGTCTCTAGATAGAGCCGACAGTTCGGATACCCTGGCTCCTGAGGCCAGACTTAATAGGAATGTTTTCCTCAGGAGGGGTAAAAAGTCACATGAGTCATTATTAGTGTCCGAGGCCAATTTAAGGACATCATTCAAGAACAAGAACCATGACACAGACTTGGGCCTCTCTGATGGCCTGAGCCTAGCGCAGGCCTTGGGGATAGATGAAAAATAAGAGTCTGTCATATCTATTTTGAATCCAAACGGGAAGATTTTCTTAAGTGCAGACTTAGTAGTAGTAATAGTACTAGCTGCTAGACCTTTTTCAAACAGTGTCCTGAAAAAGGATATGGCCAGATTGGTTGTCATGGTTTGTGTATCAGAATTCCTCAGGAATATAGCCAGTTTTTTAACTGCTGAGTCGTATTGCCGTAGGGTCGATTCCCGTTTATCAGATTCTAAGAATAAGATATTCTTAGGGTCGATATTGGCATCTCTTTGTGCCGCAAACTTCATGAAGTCCATAAAGTTAGGGCTTTCTGAATTCCTGAGGAAGCAAACACAGTCCTCGTTTGTACTAATTGTGATAGTTTGGGATTGGGAATCCGTTGAGGTCGGAGTCCCAATTCCAGTAGAAGTGGAAACCAGTTGCTCTTGGGCCAATTGGGGGCTATTAGAGCAGTGTGTCCCTTGAACGTCCTGAGTTTGTTCAGAACCTTCAAGAGAAGATTCACTGGAGGAGAGATGTAAATCCTCTTCCACTGGTTCCAATCTATAGCCATGGCGTCCGTGGCATAGGCCAGAGGGTCCAGGTTGGGGCCACGTAACAAGGGAGTTTGCGATTCGACTCGATGGCGAAGAGATCTACCTGAAGCCCTGGGACTCATTGGCAGACCCATCTGAATGACTGCCTGTCCAGGGACCACTCTGACTCCAGTGGAACTGAACGTGATAGCGCGTCCGCTACTACGTTCCTTACACCCGCTAGATGGGTGGCGGACAGGTGCCATTTGTTTTTGGCTGCCAGTGAAAATATGGTTTTCATGACGTGGTTCACATGGCTCGACTTGGAGCCTCCCCTGTTGCTGCAGTGTACTACGACTGCACTGTCCAGCACTAGTTTGATATGAGATTTCTTGGCTGGATGAAGCTTTTTCAAGGTGAGGAACACTGCCATAGCTTCCAGTACATTGATATGAAGCTGGCGGAATGGTAAGGACCAGGTTCCCTGTACCTTTTTGTACTGAGTATCCTCCCCAGCTGCTTAGTGATGCATCTGTGTGGATCACTAGTGCCGGCGGAGGGAACTGGAGCGAAATTGTCTTTGACAAATTCTTGATCTCCGTCCATGTGCGGAGTATCTTTCATAAGATCGCCGGGATAGTGGCTAGTTTGTCCCGGGATCTGTTGTTTGCTCTTGAGCGCCAAACGCGGTTTATGTCTTTCAGTTTGGCTTTTAGAAGAACATCTGTTACAAAAGCAAACTGGAGAGAGCCTAAGATTCTTTCTTGGTTCCTCCGGGACGTCTGCTTGCACTTGAGAAATTGCCTGGTCGCCTTGGCTATTTCTCTCCTCTTCAACGGCGGAATTGATAGAGTGTGAGAGTTCAAGTCCTATTGAATGCCCAACCACTGAAAGCGAGATTCCGGTATTAGCCGGGACTTGGTCTTGTTTATCTGGAACCCCAGATGTTCCAGAAACTGGATCACTTTAACCGTTGCTTTGTGGCATTCTTCGATGCTTGTGGCCCAAACGAGCCAATCGTCCAGATAAGCTACTAGCATTATTCCTTGTGCCCTCAGTTCTTGAACGACTGTCTCCGCCAGTTTTGTAAATATCCTGGGGGCTATGTTGAGCCTGAACGGCATTACTTTGAAAGAAAATGCCTGGTTTCCTAGCCTGAAGCCTAGAAACGGGCGGAAGTGTCTTGCTACTGGAACATGATAGTAGGCGTCTGTAAGATCTAGTATAGAGGCGGTGATGGCCCCACGGGGAAAGTAAGGTCCGCACCTGCGAAATGGTCAGCATTCGGAACTTGTCGCAACGAATGAATAAGTTCAGACGGGACAAGTCTAGAATTATTCTTCATTTGTTTGAGCCTTTCTTTGGCACGCTGAACAAGCGACCTTGAAATTTTAAATGCTTGACTCTTGACACTACTCCTTTTTGAAGGAGTTCTTGAGAGTATTCTATCAATTCCGCTGTTGGTTGTTGATGAAAGGTTTTGGATGGAGGAGGACCTTTGAGCCAGTTCCACCCTAGACCTTTGGACACAATACTTTGGGCCCATTTGCTGAACCTCCATCGGTGACGAAAGAGGAACAGTCTCCCTCCTACCTGAGGATTCTCACTGGTTCGAGGAAGGGCGTGCTCCACGTCCTCCTCGGGAACCCTTACTTCGGTTAGAGGCTCTTCCGCTGCCCCGCTGGTGGAAGGCGCCTCTTGCCCTGCTACCCCTGCCAAACCTGTTGAAGGGCTGAAAGGACTGACCTTCGAAGATTGGGCTGAAAGCAGGGGAGACAGCGTAGGAGGTCGAAGCCTGTGCTTGTTGAGGCGGTTGCGTTAGCAGCACAAACTGTTGTTGTGGCTGCGACTTGGAAGTGGACGGTTGCGGTACCTGTGATACCGGAACCGCCTGTACTACAGTCTGTTGTTGGGAAGCCTGGAAAGGCTGGAATTTCCTAGGCTTCTTCTTTGATTTTGGGTTTGATGCGGCCGACTCCGATTTACGTTTGCTGACCAAACCCCAGTGAACCCTTAGGCTCTGACTGAACCTAACTGCCTCGCAGTGAACTTCATTCACTACAGAGGCTGGGAAGAGGTCAGCGCCCCAAATGGATGAGGCTAAAAGCTTGTTAGGCTCATGTTGGATAGTGGCCTCCGCCAGTACATGTTTCCTACAATTTTGCCTAGCTATGACGAAATCATACAGGTCACATTGCATCGAGTACAATAGTGACTTTGCAATGATTTTGAATAGCGGTTCTTCTCCGTAGATTAGGGCCAATACTTCCATCATAACTAGGGAATTGAGGGATCTGCACAGCCTCATTCTGGCGTCAAACTCAGCCTGGATGAGGTTGTCTGACAGCCTGGGTAATCTCTCGCTGAACTGAGAGATGGCGCAGTCTGGTTTCAGTTTACCCACTGAAAAGGTGGCCGGAAGATCTATCCAGAGATCGTCCGTTCCGGGGAGCAGGAGGGATGTTGGTTCTGTCTCCCGGAGCTGTGGCATCGGTTCGTCCTTCATTGCGGCTTGCAGAGTGAGTTCCGCTACCTTTGATGTGACCGGGATGGGAGTCTCCTCGTCCACAGTGAAGATCGTGAAGGCACTCTTGAAGGCTGTAACCTTGGTGTTAATACATTGCCACTCCTCTAGGTTACGTAGCCATTCCCGTTGGGCGTGATCCCGAGAAAGAATTACGGTCTCCTTCGGGACCTTGTCTTCCCTTCTCATGGCCGCTTCTGTAAGGCGGGCATAGCCAATGAAAGGGGGCTGCAATCCTTGCGGATGAAACTCGAAGTCGTCTATCCTTCGAGTTCCGCAGCCCTCAATCGTCAGCATGCCGTCTACGTAGGGAGCGTGGGAAGCGATCCTCCAGGGGTTGCTTGCTGAAAATGTTGGAAGGGTAGACGAGTCCGGCATGACTTGAGCTGCCATGCCGGGCTGTGGAAGTCCTGCCGCTGTGTTCTCGTGGAGCCCTGCGATGAGGTTCTCCTGAGTAACTAGTCTATCGGAGATGTTTCGGATAGACTGCCCTGACTCCTCTAAAGAAGATGAAATCTGAATGAACATCTCTTGGAACTTGGTTTGCACCAAGTTCCTGACCAAACTGCCCATCTGCTGCATAATATTGGCGGAGATATTAGCAGAGAACGTGTCTGGGTCGAAGGGGGAAGGTTCTACCTTCTCCTTAGGAGTCCTGGGTCTGGTTCCCTTGGAGGTCGAAGGCTCAGGGTCGGAGGAGAAGAGCTGAGCCTTGTCCTTAGAAGACTTGGACTTGGAACCCTTTGAGTAAGAAGACGTTTTAGCCTTGTCTGCTCCAGGATGGTGAGCCGAAGACTTATGAGCAAGGCTAGAATCTGACTTCTTCGACAGCGACTTCTGAAGCGATTTAAAGTCACGCTTACCTTTGACTTTAGGGATCACCAGGATGGACTTCGGTCTGACCGACTGAACACCCCCGGTGAATCCCTGGAAAGAAGTAGAAGTAGTGGGAGAAGAAGCTCTAGACGGGCTCAGGGAAAGCCCTTGAGCCCCCAACAAACCTGCCTCAATTACATCCTTATCTGTGGCATCAACGGTCATGGGCTCGAGGTCTAGGCCCAGTGCTGCTACTTCTTGGACGACCTCCTGTGTCATCGGTTCCTCCGAGGTTAGCGCTACTTGCTCCTGGATGGCAGTAATGAAGGGAGCCGCCGCCTCCGGGTCTACATACGAAGCAGTCTTCCCGCCGGGGAAAATGAGGGTGGCCATCTCCTTGGACAAAATGTAGGGTTGGCCCTTGGTTACATTGCGGCCAAACCCACCAACCCAGGCCTTCAGGGTGGAAAGGGCGGACTCTCGGATCGCTTGGGCACCCTGAAAGAGAGGGTTAGTATTAATACTTAAGGTTACTTAAGATTAAATTATAATGTAAATGATTGATATATCACGGATCATATTGGTCACTGAAATCAGTATTAAAGTGTAGTATTTGGAACATTACTCACCCCGGAGGAGACCTGGTCAATGAACTTGTAGCAGATCGTGCAACTCTCGTGGTGCCAAACCAGAGACTCGTTGAACCGGATCGCACAGGTGGCATGGGTCCAGCAGACCTCGTGCCCACAGGGGTCCTGCAGCACGGCGTTACAGCCCAACTCCATACAATGGGTGACCTGTAAGTGGAATGACACATGAGTATCATCACTAACATCCTGGACTAAGTCCGTGATGTGATATATCATAACGCCGGAGTGTTCCGGAGTTAAAAGATAACAAGTGTTAGTCTCTACCTGCTCTTCGACCGTGTAATGTGGTGAGCTGTCCAACAGGATCGGTAGAACCGCTTGAATCAGTGTGTCTCCGGCTTTGCCGGAGGCAAAAAGGTCACTGAATCAGGGAGACCACCTAATCTCTACGCCGGAGCGAGGAGTACAGTAGTACCTTGAGATACGAAATTAATCCGTGCCGAGGCGCCCTTCGTATCATGAGGTTTTCGTATCTTGGACCACATTTTACATGTAAAATGGCTAATCCGTTCCAAGCCCTCCAAAAACACCTCAGTAAATTATATTTCCAGGCCTAAAACACATGTTCTAGGGTTACGACGCCGATCCGACGGAAGAAATATGACTCCAAAAAGGCAAAATACTGTACATACTTGAGTAATATTTAACTGCATGTAATGTTCAACCCCCTTTTTACTGCATATATTAGGACTTTAGCATATGTCCCTTAGCATAAGTCTAGCCTATGTTAGCGGTTGCTACTGTAGCCTAGTCTATGATTCTGACATCTAAACCTAAGAAGCTAAAAGCTTAGAATATTTCAATAAAATGTATAAATAATCAGTATGTACTAATTTCAAATAATTATTAATTAATCATTAACTATAATACACAAACAAACAAACAAAAAACCTTCCAATCGATTGTTTACATTCAGCTCTTACCGTCTTACGAGTACCGAATGAACGCCAAGCAATCACTTTTCCTAGGACACAGTAAGCCATAAATTTTCATTAGTATCTCTCTTCAACAAATGAAACTACCAAACAGTATAATAACCATTCATTTCTATTCTTTATTCTATCTTTACCTAATGGAGATACCGAGTTACTGACAGCTATAATGAAACATATACGTAACGTAATATCAAAACAGAAGAAGAATTCTAAAAAATACGTATTTGTTGGCAGTCTGATTTATTTTATATTTTATGATATTTAATTTCACAATATTATTAAATGTATTGCATGTACGTACTCATTTCAAATAATTATTAAGTAACCATTAACTATAATAAACAAACAAAAAAAAGCTTCCAAACTTCTGTTTACATCCAGCACTTACGAGTATCGAACGATCGCCAAGCAATCACTTTACACAGTAAGCCATAAATTTTCATTATCTCTCTTCAACTACTGAAACTACCAAACAGTATAATAACCATTCATTTCTATTCTTTATTCTATCTTTACCTAATGTTTTTTTTTTTTATGAAATGTGTTGCATGAATAAGTTTTTCAATTTAGTACAGCATCCTTTTACCAATAGAATACTTAAAGCACAAGGGGTAGATGCTGACCAATAGGAGGGCAGGATCTTATGGGGTGACTAGCATCAGGAACCAATGGGAGAGCGGGAGGATGGTAGCGAGTTTACTCAGCTGGCGGCGCGGGAGTTTTAAAATTGTTCTCGGTGGTCCGGGCGAATCTCGGGACTTTACAGCAACAACCTTTCGTATCTTGAAAACTTTTCATATGTAGAGCTGTAAAATTTTTCGTATTTGCTTTCGTATCTCAAGTTTTTCGTAAGTTGAGCCTTTCGTATGTCGAGGTACCACTGTAGCTGGAACAGCGGGTGAGGAGCAGGAGGGGACCAATAAATATGGCGGGGTTGATAACTCCGTCGTCAATACTTAAATCTAGAATAAGTAAGTGGGGGATCACAGATGGGTAGCGGGGTCTCCGCCAACTTAAACTAAGATAATGGATGTTAAATATAAACATAAACATGCGAGTAAAAGCGTATCCTTGTATGAGGCCGGAGCCAGCATGGTGTCACCGGACCCTAGGACCTGGCTGTGCCGGGGTCCTGATCCGCCGCAGCGGAAGGGTGGTGACTAGGGGTAGGAGAACGCATCCCGAGAGCCGAGGAGAGCCAAGCGCAGCCGAGTCTGGTGGCCAACCGAGACTAGGCCAAGCAGGGGTCCCCCTAGTACTCTCTGGGAGAGAGCGGCATGGAGCCGAGCCGATGTTGAGCATCCTTTACGGCAGTGGTTCTTAACCTTTATATGACCACGCCCCCTCCAAGAGCTGGTCCTTTCTTTCACGCCCCCTTTGCATCTCTGCGTAAAATTCCCTCCCAGATTTAAAAGAAAAATAAATGAGAAAGAGAAGGGGCTTCTAGGATATACGAAGGGAGGTAAATCATTACAAAACATGGTCAGCCCAACGAGCCTAACTAGAGTAGTAGACTCTAGGGAAGTAACGTTAAAGGTGACACTTTTGCATTTTTTTCATAAACTTCTGAATTTTAGTTCCTCACTTTTGTTAAGAGAACAACGAATATAATTATATATTTTTTTTCATTTTTCCCTAGGGCTCGCGCCTCCCCTGGAAATTGCTGACGCACCCCTAGGGGGGCGCGTCCCCCAGGTTAAGAACCGCTGCTCTACGGTATAGAGGACCGAATGGGCACGAAACAATAAACACGTGGGAGTGAGCCACACATGGCGGCTTGGGGACGGGGACAATGCCGCATGGAACGCCGTCAATACTAAACCTAAATAAAACGGTTAAACAGGCCCAGGGCAGCCCGTAAATGTAATAAAACATTAATAGCAGTACTTAACTTGGATGCAGAAGAATCTTGACGTTGCATGATGAAAATAGTAGAATTCCAAAACGAACACAACACCGAGCAGAAAAACACATGTGGTGTGGATCGTGCTATCTGCAGGAATGATGTCAGAGGCGCTAGCCGTAACGGTAGCGAGGAGTGGGCCTTAGGTCGGCTCCTCTATAGTTGAGGGATTTTGAAGAAGGATGAATCTAAATAGCAAAGGACCTCTGGTAGTGTTTTCACTTGCCCCAGAAACCATACCGACACCTTAAAATAAGGTGAGCGAGCCAGAATATTTTGGCAATTCCATATTAGCTTTTTTCTCTGGTATTATAGCAATATTTTACCTTAGAAATGTGTGCTAAAGGGACATTTCACGTAGCGACACGGGCTGAGCCCAGAAATATATATAGTATATATATATATATATATATATATATATATATATATATATATAAATATATATATATATATACATATACACACACAGTATAGTACATTTATTTTAAGTAATAAAAGTCCACACTTATGTAAACTGTGTATTAAGTAACTAAAAGACAGGAGCTTTCATCTACTTGAACAGTAGACCACATCAACTGTACTACTGATTTTTCTTCTTTAAAGGTACAAATGCATAATGTCACGAAAGACAGAAAAGATGTTTGAACAGTCTCAAAATGAGCAAACAACAAACAAACTGACAAATGTTGTCATCAATTTGTATTTGTTTCTACACCGTATACAAACCTTCCGTCCTTTGCTTAGGATAGATTGCAGTTCAGATGAAACTACCGGCTAATACTAATACATTCTTTTACATACTGAGGTAGTTGAGTACCGGCCGGTAGTTACCTGCCCAGTGGTGCTTCCACACCCCCTCCTCACCAGTTCACTGAGTCATCACTTTGATTACAGCCGGCAGCGAGGAAAGACCTCTCGCTTTCGCTCTCGCTGTCTTGTTGAAATTATCCATAGTATATATTCTTTTTCTCTTTCTAGCTGAATGCGGTAGCGGACAGAGCGACGCCCTTCGTGTTTTGTGGCCTTCGTTGGGACTTCCTGGCCTGCCGTCGAAGGAGAGATTTTTGTCGGTCTGTCTCTTAGGAGGAGTCAGCCTCATCCTCCCGTGCTGTTGAGGAAGACGCCCTTCCCTCTGCAGCGCAGCCCCCAAAGCCCTCCCCTGTGAAAGCTCTTTTCAACGCTGACTAGGTCCTGTCTGTCCACCCTCGGGGATACGGGCCCAGCAGCTTCGCCTCATCCCTGGACGAGGTCCTCGGACTCCTCCTGACACACTTTCTTCAAGAGCCAGCAGTGACTCTCAGAGAAGTAGTAAAGACTCCTCTCACAGATGTGCTGACGCACGCTCTCCCTTGAGAACTACCAGCTCCTCGTCTTTGTGTGATGCTACAGCACACACAAAGGAGCCTTCATTGGATTTACTCTCCTCCTTAATGCGCGATGCTATGGCACATGCACAGGAGGCTTCACCAATTGAACGCTCCCCTGCAGTGTGTGATACTTCGGCACGCACACAGGAACCTTCATTGGAGAGAGGTCACAGAGAAACTGCCTCTCCCTCTTGGGGACAATGCGCCAAAGCGCACCCCCCTTCTACACCAGTGCGTGCAGCAATACAACGAGAACTACTTCCTGATGCGCATTATTCATTTGTGCGCCGTGTTACTCCTGGACAGTGCACTCCGACAGCATGCATGATTGCACATGTGTCCTTTAGACACCTGTAATGCGCATTACCCAAAGCACTGCTTCACCGCTGCCTCAGCAACAGTAAAAGCGCTCACCGAGACGCACTACTGCCCATGCGCGCCAACACACATCACCAGAGCGTTTTTATAAACACTTCAGCAGGCACTCTCGGTCACCAGTATCATGCCCCAGCCGTGCTCCTTCTTCAGAACGCTCTTCTTTGTCTACACACGCAACAAGATGCGCAATTTCACCTGTAGAGGGTCAATGCTCTTCAGCGCTTTCTAACATGCAAAGCTCTAGGCATTCTTCCACACGCCTACACCGACACGCACTCTCGCTCCTGCAGATACACACGCACCTGTAAAACCCTTTTCCTCTGTTTTTTGCAATGTTTCGACACGGAAAACGGTGATGTCTGAGTCAGAGTACCCGTCCTCGGAACTTCCATCGCCTGCTCCTCCTCCGGAGGTCCCATCTCCACCTCAGGATCCTCGTAAAGCTGCAACTCAGCCTTCCAAAAGGCAGCCATAAAGGCTTTTACCATTGATCAGAGGTCGTCGTTCCCCAACTCTTCCTTGAGAACAAGGCCGCAAGTGGGCCCCTTCTCCTTCATATGACCTTCCAGCCCCCCTTCCAATTCCTCTTGGGAAGTTGGGAGAGCAGTTAAGGGGATTTACTATCCCTAAGCTGCCATGAGTGCTTAATGTCAGGCGAGAGGCACTCTGGAAGCAAAGGCATCCTGTGACTCCTCCTTACGAGTCCAGACATCCAACCTCTCGAGGTTCTCGATCTCCAAGGGCTCGTTCCCTGGTAGAGAAATATCATATCTCGCCCATCAAGCTCAAACCCAGCCGAGATCCTCCTGACAGGGCTCCAACAGTGCTTGCGGAAAGGCTCCATCTCCCCCCTCTCCTCCAGCTTCGTCAGAAGCAGACAGGTGTCCTCCAACTCCACCTTCCCCCTTCTCGCAAGGGGCTGTCCTACGGGGGCATAAGGACCTTTGGAAGGCAGCGAAGAATCGCTCTCGCAATTCCGAGCCTCCAAGGGCTCCTGTGGCTCTAGGGGCCTCGGCTCCCGGACCTTCTGCTGCCCTTCATGAACAACAAGAGATTCGGCCTTCTTCTTCAAGACTGGACCCCTCTCATTCACGCCTGGGTGTGTCAATGCAGAGGGAGGATGATTTTCACAAGGCAACCGATGATTCAGCTGGCTACCTTTTTGGAACCAGCTGCTCCGGATGATGCAGTAGCTGAAACCACCTTCAGCAAGATCATCGGTCTCATCCGGAAGGTGAACAGCCTAAGAGAAGCTCCTCCTACTTCTCTGAAAGGCAGTATGCCGGCAGTCGACCCTCTTTGTCGTGCCCCTCAGGGTGCTCAGTCCCAGTTTGAGCTGCACTTGTCATCCCTGACAATGGAGGCTCTGATCAAGGTCAATAGATAAGTTTCAGCGAGGAAGGTCTTGCTGCGGGCATCTCGGTCTTCTAAGCTACTCCAATCTGCTTTTCAGAAGCAGAGGAAGTACTATGTGGCCCAAGAGGCTGAGCCTTCACCCTTACCCATAAATGTGACAATAACATCATTGGCACCTGGAGTTTTGCTCCAGACACCGCAACACAGAACCTCGATGCTCTCTTCCCAGGAGATGTCGCAGCTCGAACGAACCACGATGGCAGCGTTGCAAGCAGCTTCATGGTTGGACTTTTGGGGCGGTACCTCTGAGACTCCACAGCAGCATGACAAGCAAGCGGACATGGCCCGTCAGCTCCATGACCTTGTTTTGCCAGGAGGTAAGGCTATGGAGTTCTTAATACGCCAGCTTGCCAACCTTTGGGCCAACCTGGTGCTGAAGCGCAGGGACGCCATCTCATCAAGGCTTGATCGAGCTGTGGACCCTCAGGATGTGACCGACCTGAGGAATGTCTCACTTCAGAGATCCACCCTCTTTCCATCTTCGGATGTAAATGAGGTGATCGGAAACTTCAGGAGGGTAAGCCAGGATTCTTTGTTGCACCGCGCAGAATCCTTCTGTCGGCCCCAACCTCCTGCTGTTTCTGCTCGACGTTGCCCTGGCTCTCCATCTAGGAGGGTTTCTCACCCTCCTGTCAGGGCTGATCCCTTTCCCACTGCCTCCACCACTCGGCAGCCGAGAGGTCAGCAGCCCTTTTTGACCAGGGGTGGTCGAGGGCGAGGCAAACACGGCAAAAGGAAGAGAGTCCACTGCGACCAGTGAGGAGGACACTCCCCCCACCCTGCCACCACTATGCTCATACAAAGCTTTGAACAGGGTTGCACTCCAGTATTGGCAAAGCCTCCTCCCTGGGACATCATTGCTGTCCTCAGGTCTTTGCAGAGCTCCATATGAACTGTTGTCCCTGGCATCTGATAGAGATCTCATCCTGAAAACGGTTTTTCTTCTCGCCCTTGCTTCCTCCAAGCGAGTCAGCGAGCTTCATGGCCTAGCCTATACTGTCGCTCATACTAAGCGCTGGACCAATGCCTGCTTCAGCTTCGTCCCTGAGTTTGTTGCAAAAACCCAGAATCCTGCCCAGGTCGATTCCCATGTTTTCTTCATTCCAGGTTGTGAGCCTGAGCACAGTAACCGAAGACCTAGATGAGCTGCTTCTCTGTCCTCTGAGAGCATTGAGGCACGATTTCCAATGGACCAGCTCTACTCGACCCACCTTACAACATCTCTTTGTAAGTACTGGCCCGTCAAAGAAGAGGATTACAAGGAATACCATTTCACACTGGATTCGAGAGGTGATTTGCCATACCACCCTCTCCCCTCCCTCTTCTACACTTGCTGGTGCCAGTCGAGTGAAGGCTCACGATGTGCGTGGAATGAGCAGATCGCTTGCCTTCAAGAACCTCTCTGTTACCCAGGTGAAGGAAGCTGGCACATGGTCTCGCCCTTCCACCTTCACCAGGTTCTACCTTAGAGACTGACCCACAGCTACCTCAACAAAACTGACCTTGGTCCTGTGGTAGCCACTCAGCAAGTGGTTTAGCTGCCTCCGTGCCCTCAGAGGTCGGAAGTATCAAATCAAGGATTGAGGTTCCGTATCAGGCAGGGGAAGAATGTGAGAGTAAGCCTGGCCTATTTTATTTTCACCTTTTCCCCTTACTTGGGGCCACAGCATCGAAACCCGTTCTCCAGCACCAATTCGATACTGGTAAGCATTCCATGTCCGACTAGTGGTTTTTCTGTGGGGACACAGAAGTCAGTCTCCACACTCCTTTCCGAGGGGGAGTGTGCTGCAACCCAACAAACCCGTTATGATTATATAGCCTGTTTTTGGTTGCCAGAGTGAGTTCTATGCTCACGCCTTTGATTAACAGGCTGTCAGCCATCAGGTCGCATTTACCATGGCTTGTGGGGTGAAGGATCCACAACCCTGAGCTATAAACCCGGGTTCCATTCTCAGCCAGTGAGACAGGACTTCTATCCCTACCTTAGGATGGGTCTCCTAAGTAAAGGTTTGTATACGGTGTAGGAACAAATGACATTTTTGAAAGTAAAATGTATTTTTCCCTAACCATACAAACCTGGAGTCCTTTACTTGTATGGTCCCGCCAAACACCCACCCCTTTGATTCAGGGGTCATCATCAAAGTCCCGGCTGTAATCAAAGTGACGACTCAGTGAGCTGGTGGGAGGCGGTGCTTCCCCACTGCCAGGCAGGTAACTACCGGGCCTCGGTATATAAAACAATGTATTAGCCGGTAGTTTCAGCTGAGCTGCAATCTATCCTAAGTAAAGGACTCCAGGTTTGTATGGTTAGTGAAAAATACATTTTACTTCCAAAAATGTCATTTTTCATTTATAACAAACCTGAGGTCTTAACAATAGGATAATCTTCTTGCACAAGCTGGAAACCAGATAAAAACAATCAAAGATTGTAGAGCAAGGAATCTGTGGCATCTGGCAACTCATATGTATACGAGGTGGAACCTGGTCACCAACCAGGCATAGAACCTCGTGACGCAACAGTTTTTCTCCCAACCCAGGTGAAGAGAGAGATGGGCGGCTATAGGTGGATAGTAAACGTTAAGACCTCAGGTTTGTTAGCTATGAAAAATACAAATTGATTAAAAAATTCTTCATTTGTTCATACGTCAAACAAACCTTTGTTCTTAACAATAGGATAGACTTATATTTAGAGGGAGGTACAAGTGCCCTAAACCAGCTGGGAGTTTAACCCACCTGACCACCCTTCCTAGAAGAACGAGTTCTAAAGAAGGGGGTCCAAGCCAATGACAGAATAGACAATCGGATATCCAAAAACCAGATTCATTGCATTCCAGGAAGAGAAAGAAAACTCCCTGTTCAAGCAACAAACCATGCAAGCCACAGGGGTTTGTCACCATTCCTCACTCCCTTTGCCAGCGAGAGGAGTACTTGCTACTGAATAGCAGACTTGTCTATTGTATAGTAACAATACAAGACCACCACCAGTATGACCACCGTACTCACCAGTTCCACCATATGACGTGTCTATTCTTCAACCTGCCCGTAAGACGAAGCAAGGTAAAAAGAAAGAGGCTAGCCAACTCACTCATTTTCTCTTCCACACAATCATCTTTGGTAAGATACAAACTGTCCTGCCAGGGGCACTGGTTAAGTTACACAACTTGTTGGGCAGCCACCACCAGACCCAAGGAAAAAGTGTCCAAGGACCTGTGGGCAAGGTTCCTTAGGGAAAAGGGAGAGAATTTGGATTGACATAGCCAAGAACCAGCGCTCAAAATCCAATGAACAGACAAGTTCTTCTTAAATCCCAGAGAGGAACTTATACCTCTGATGTCATGTGCTCTAGCCTGCACAGACTCAGTGACAGAACTAGTATGTGAGGAGTAAGCCTGTTTAATTGTCTCACGTAGCAAGAATGAAATCGTGTTCTTGGACACTTCCCTTCTGGACCACCATGTACTAACAAAAAGTCTACAGCACCTAGGTCTTAGGTAGAGAGTCCTCTTTAGACAGCATTGAAGTGCTCTAACAGGACAAAGCAAGAGCTCCTGTGGATCATTGTCCACAAAGTCATTCAGTGAGGGAATAGAAAATGAGGCAAACCTGTCATCATGCACCAAGGGATTCTGGGTCTTAGCCACAAATTCTGGGACAAATTCGAGGGAACCAGACCCCCAACCCCTGGTGTGTTTAACATTATAACTTAGGCCATAAGGCTCCCTAACTCTTTTCAAAGAAGCCAAGGCCAACAGGAAAACTGTCTTTAGAGTCAGATCCCTGTCTGATGACCGACGTAGGGGCTCAAATGGAGCTCGAGTTCTTTTGGTGAACAGGATTGTTCAAAACTCTTGAACAACAAGATTTTCCAGGATGAAGAAATTTCCACGCCACTCTGTAGCCTCTGACAGCTGAAACAGAAAGACCTTTCTCAACCCTGAGGAAGATCAGGAAATTGCTATCCGCTGAACAGAAGCTCTGAGTGGAAACCCCGTTGACGACCCCAATCACGGTAGACTGCCCGTTTTTCCTGGTAAGCTGCTGACAAAGATTTCCTGAGATAGCCAGACATCTGGCCCCCTCTAATAAGATGCTTGATAGTCTCCAGCCGGGAAGAGACATGGACTCTACTGATTGGTGAAACCTTTCCACATGAGGTTGGCAAAGGAGTTATTGCCATGGGGGAATTTCTCTTGGAATGTCTGACAGAGGAGACAGAAGGTCCAGAAACCACTTCACTTGAGGACACAGAGGTCCCACCAAGGTCATCCTGAGATTTCATGAACTCATTATATTCTGTTCAGAATATGACGGATCAGGAAGAATGAAGGGAAGGCGTACACCTTGAGCTTGTCCCAAGGATGCTTCAAGGTGTCCTCTGCTAGAGCAAGAGGATCCAGGACCACTGAACAGTAAATCTCCAGCTTCCTGTTGAAGCAAGTGGCAAAGGGGTCTAGCATAGGCCTTCCCCAAATGTCAAAAAAGCCTGTCTGCCATGTCCTGACATGCTCCACCGAGTTGTCGATCGCCCACTGGTGCATCTCAACTGTCAATGAATGCAGTTGACCAGACACCAGGTATCCGTTTGTTCATATAGGTGACCCGCGTGATGCTGTCCGACATCAGCATGACGGAATGACCCTCCACCCTCTCCCAGAACTCCTGCAGACCTAGGAAAGCTGCTTTCAACTCCAAAATGTTGGTGTGGAACAGTTTGTCCCCCACACTCCAAACACCCGAGGCAAGGAGATCTTCCAGATGAGCAACCCAGCTGTCCATGGGGGGCATCCAAAAACAGGAGGATGTCTGGAGGGGGTGAACGCAGAGGGGCTCCCACCATGAGATTCTGGTCATTTAACCACCAACATAGGTCTTTTCTCACCTCTTCTGACAGAGGAACTCTGAAGAGGGGAGTCTCCTGCCAGGGACCAGAATTCCTTCAGTCGCTACTGTAGAGAGCGAAGGTGAAGGCGACCATGAGGGACCAGCTTCTTCAGAGAAGGCAAAATCCCGAGAAGGACCTGCCACTAGTGAGCTGGCTGTTCGGTCTGTGACAGGAATGAATGTGCCAGCGACCTGAATTTCTCCCACCTTTGGTCCGGCAGAAAAAGTGTCGATGCTGCTGTATCTATATCCATACAGATAGAGAAGAAACAACATGTACATGATCTCCAGCCAAACCTTGTACATGCTCATGAGATGAACCACGTATACGTTCCCGGGACGAATCACATACATGGATGTGCAACGAGTCAAGTACACAGTATCACAATCATGTTATTCCGTCGTCAATCTGCTGTCTGGCCAAAAACCAAGCCAATCGCCGTTGTTGAATTGCTTCATCTGTCTGTTCAGCTGTTTCCTCATCCATACCATCAGCATCGGCACCTGCATTGGGGGCTCTTCCTTTCAATGCCTAAGCAGAAGGAGAGACAACCTGGCTAGCAGGAGTGGTGCAACATCTTTTCTAATATTTATAGTTTTAAGAATAAAATAATTTAAAAATGCATCCTCTTGGGTGAATGATTTTGTTAAACTTAAACACATTTAAAATATTGATAAGAGCCCCTTCAACTACTACCTACGCTATTACTTTGTAGATTACTTTTGCTCCTTCCCAGTCAATTACCTGCCCTAACTTTTGACGTGTGTCTGGCAATTGAACTATATTTCGACCCCATCCTACGTGACTGTTTATGTTCTTCTAATCTTATACCCAATCCCCTGCCTGATTCCACATAATAACACTTATTACAATCTTTACACGTCCCTAGCATTTCCCCTTCTTTCCCTTAACACCCTTTCAAGACAGCACAGAGGGCTGAAAGGGATGCAACTGTGTCTCCTTCGACTGGAGGGAAGAAGGTTGGGTCATTCCACAGATCCCCTTAGAAGAGGAGGACTTCTTAGGGGGAGAGGAAAAGCTAGTTAGACTCAAAAGTCTGGCCACGAAGAGCGAGGACCCAGAGATCTTCACAACTGCCTGGTGAATAAGGTTGTCATCATCCCGATGCTTGTTCACAGCAGCATCTACCTGTTCTCTGTTGAAGAGAGAGGTAGAACCCAGCAAAGGTCTGTTGCGAAGGGTCAAAACCAATGTGGGACTGAGAGACCTGGCAACACAAGAGAGAAAAGCATCACTTCTCTTAAGCACCAGGTTTGCCCACAAGTTTGCCATCTGGTGGGCCAAGTAGGAAATAGCCCTACCACCAGACTGGCACAGTCTCCCCCCCCAAAAGGCTGAGTCTTCTCAAGGGATGATAGACCCAGAAGAAGCAGCAACCTTAGATATTGTGAACAACTACAGATCTAACCAAGAGACTGCTTGGAGGGCTGCTAAAGCAGTAGCCTCCAGGGTCGCTGCTTCTTGCTGAGAGAGGGCTACACTCTCTGCAGTAAGATGCTGCAATGACAGACCAGGACCTAGTCGAACTAGGTCTGGGTGAAGCTGCTTCATTGGAAGAGACCTGTCCGAGGGCATGTAGAAATGCCTTTGACGAACTTAAGAGGGAGAATTATTTTGTCTCATCTATTAGACCAAAGGGAATTCTCATGTTCTGAGACAAGATTATTCACTTGACCTCCAACAGCAAGAGCAGATCACAGCAGCCCTATCGAAACTTTGGGTTCCTTCCTAGGACCCCAAAAAGATTCAAGCCTGGAGGGGCAGTCTCTTGAAGAAGAGGCAGTGGTTGCTTTCCCGAGATCGTAGTGCTGATGAATTACTGTTACGATCTCACCGGACTTTGAGAGAACAGCCCTCCTGATCTATCCTCCCAGGGATAAAACCTCACCAGACCCCTGGATCCATCCTGTACGACATAGGCGTACATCCGATGGCATCCTAAAACCTCTCCAGGAACATAGGCCCCCATCGCTGAATCCTGCACATCCTATCCACCTCACCCCTTTTGATGTAACCCAAGGAAATAGAGGGAATAGGAGAGGAGGATCTGATGCTCTTGTTCGACCTGCCAGCCTGGATGAGACGTGTACAATCATCAACCTGCAGTGATGAAGGCAATGTGTGTCTAGGTGAGCATGGTCACCTCTGCGAAACGTTTTCCCGAGGAGAGTGCAGAGGTTCTCGTTGCACTGTCAATGTGCTTATCCTCATTGTACTTGTCCACTTGTGCAAGTGAGAGTCAGGCGGGGACGCGTGATCAACAGTTTGACGAGAACGTGTACCATCCTCATGACGCATCCCAGTCCTTTTCAAGATTGAAACGTCATGTGAAGAGGGCAGCACAGTGGGCCTCCTCTTAGCAAATCTCGATGTCTTGCCCCGAGAGACAACATCTCCCCTGGCACCTGTTGAAGAACCAGACTTGCCTTTCACAGGTAGGGAGGGACGAGTCACTTGCATGACTATCCCTTCTCCCATCCTTAGCCACTGTCAAAATGGTGAGTGGTCTCTCCGGCACCAACAGTGGATGCCCATCTCCCCCTTAGAGGGTTGTGCATTCAGGGAACCTCACAAACGAGAACCCAACAGCTCCGGTTCCAGGGGCAAAGACCTTAAACTAGAGACAGGGGAACAAACCCAAATCTGAACTCCTGGGGCTCCTGTAGCACTAAACCCTCAGAACAGTACCATAGTTCACACTCCCGAAGGAGCAGGCGAACCTACAAGAAAGCCAACTACTTGCTTGGAGAGAGGATGCAGACCCTTAGAAGTTTCATGATGAGACTCCTTAGGGGGAGGATAAGCTACCTTCCTTTTCTTAGGCTGTGAAGCCTTCAAAGAGGGAGGTGAAAAAAGGCGGCAGACAAAAACGACCATGAGGATGACGACACTTTTTGAGACTTCCTCCTCGACTTCTTCACCAACTTCAGCGCGAGAGCTGTCAAGTCCCCCAAAGACAACTCGGCAGGTACAGGAGCAGGTCTGGGAACAGCAGCAGCAGGAACGACAGGCGGGATAACCTCTGACACCACCAGGGGTGACAGAGATACAGCAGGAACAGGCAGGGGTGCCACCCCAAATCCAGGAGGGGATGGCACTGAGGTCACGGGCCTTGGCAGATGGCGGTATGTGCCCATCACCACAGAAGGAATCACATTAGTCGGTTGATGTGCAAAGACCATTGTGGGAACCAAAGCAAATCTGTGAGTTACGGCAGTGCTGGCACTGGTACCATTCAGGTGTGCCACCAAAACACTCACAAAAGGGGTTCCCACAAGGCCCAGCGAAGCCCACGCCTGATCCAAACCTGACACCTCACCTCAAGAAGAAAAAGTTGGGTTAATGGGAGGGGTATTACCCCCTCGCCCTGAAGGAGACCCTTTGGAGCAAGAGGAGACCCTCAGAGGAGTGTTGTCCTAGTCACCAACACCCACCCTCAACCCCCACACTCTTCCTTCCCCAACAAGTTGGAAGAGGAAGGAGGAGCAGAAGCTTCCCTCGAAGGGGAAGCAGCGAGCACAGGACAATTGCCGGGAGAGATAGGAAGACGAAGGATAAGCAACCAAGGGCATGGTGGGGGCATGTTGCCCCTAACCACAGCCTTGGGTGTCTTCCTCTGATATCGTCTCATCCCAGCAAAATTCCCTCACTGCTCTGGAGACCAGTCACAACACTCAACACAAAGGTTATCAACATTATACACTCATGCCTTCGGCTAAAGGAACACAGGGCGTGAGGATCCACATCAGTGCTTGAGCAGAAATTACTGCATTTCTTGCCCTGCACCCTGGGCACTGCCGACCGGGGGCAGGCTTCTGAAGCAATTGTGATTCGTGGGTTTGAATATCCAAAAATCAAACACACACACAATAAACACAATTATACACAGATATTGACAAGAGTATTTCACAAACAACATAGAAAAATCCCACTGGGATAGAAAGAAATCAGCAAACAGTCGGGCAGGGAGTGAATACACGTCATTCCCCTAATGACGGCCAAAAGAAAATTTGAATGTTTACGTCTGGTGGGGAGGGACTGGTAGTTAACTACCAATTAAACTGCCTTGTTTGAAAGATTTCAGCAGCCGTGTCCAGGCTTTGCCTTTATAATTCTATTGTAAAGGACCAAGGGTTTGTATACTATTGTGTAGGAACTAGGTACACTTTCCCTACAATTACAAACTGAAGGTAAACTTCAGACAGAGGGTGTATCAGGACATGGAAAGAAATTTCCTGCATAAAAAGGATATCATCCAGCCAAACCAATAGTATCACATAAAAATCAACATATAAATACATATTCCAAGCATGTTTTGTTTGATATTTTGAAAATCTAAACTGTAAAACAGGAAATTAAACAAATAAAAAAATAAAAACCTTTACACACCAAACATTGAGCAATTTCAAATCAGTATATAATCCTGCACTTATGAGACAAAGAAGAACATCATTAAGAGATGCTTAATATCATCTGATTGCTCCAACATGAAACTCTGTGATGGAAATTAAAAACCAAAACAACCAGTAAAGTAACCTAACCAACCAACTTGACCAATAGGCTCATTAGTTAGGCTTAGAACCATGATGATCTTTTCAAAACCTAAATTCATTAAACATTTTATGAACTATTATTAGTAAATAAAATTAGAAAAGATTTTATAATTGTACAAAAAAGATGTACTGTACCCATGTTTTATTTTAATGTATGAAAGAAATGCATACTGTACCCATGCCTTATTTTAATGTATGAAAGAAATGCATTCACCTATTTCCTGACTTAATCTAGTCTCACATGAGTTGAGAAATGGTCCACACTGCAATAGACATAACTTACCTTTAATGACACTGCTTTCTGTAAATTATAGGCAAATTCTCTCGGTGTAACATTTGGTGGGGTTTCCTTAATTACACACATGGCAACTGCAACTTGAACCACCTGGTACCTTCTCCAGGAGAGGAAAAATATTCAAAATTAGTAGATAAAGTAGATTTAACAAACAATACTTCTGAGTCAGAATTGTCTATCCCTCTCAAAAATGATATTTTCACAATAAAATTAAGTTTCATATGTACATATTTACCCAATACGTAATTACATAGATATAGTTTCTAACTATCGCGGCATCTTGCATTTTGAAATTTGCAGTAGCACTTCTATTGTTCTAGTGAAGGTATCTAGTCCCGTCCACTTCTGGGAAAGAATAGGTGCAACACAGCTGAAGAGCTCAATTCATTTGTAACCTACTATGTCCATGAGAGGGGAGGAGGGCGGGCTCCAATTCTGTAATTACTTGGTTAATTAATCCTTTAATGCCGATTGGATGTATTAAACATTGATATAAATGGTCTATTGGGTGCCGATTGGACGTATGGTACGTCGATATAAAAAAAGTTTGTTTAAAAATTCACGGAAAAATAGTTATAGGCCTACTAGGCGAAAACTTTTGAATCACGCGCCTTGAGGGATGCTGGGAGCTCACGGATCAAGGTGTTGTTTTGTTTACAATAGTTACGCAGGCGCGCAAGCGCGAATTTCTTTCTTATCGCACTAAAAAGTATCAGCGACACATCTCAGAAATTATTTTGTCACTGACATAATTTTTGCACCATTTTATATTAGCCGTTAAATGGAGTATTATATATGAAAATGTGTGCAATTCCATGTAGAATACAACAATAAACAACTCATGGTTGTAGCTTTTATCAGTTTTGAAATATTTTCATATAAATAACGGTAAGTGCCAAAATTTCAACCTTCGGTCAATTTTGACTACCGAAATGGTCGTAAAACGCAATTGTAAGCTAAAACTCTTATATTCTAGTAATATTCAATCATTTATCTTCATTTTGCAACAAATTGGAAGTCTCTAGCACAATATTTCGATTTATGGTGAATTTATGAAAAAAAGGGATTTTGACGTAAGGAAAAATCTATTTCTGGGCGATTGGCTCGTGTCGCCAGCGAAATATCCTTTAATCTATTATTTCTAGGGTAAATGTACTAACACATACCAGAGAATAAATAAATAAAGAAAAAGGTCAGTATAACTGACTCGCTCACTCTCCCAGAGAGTGTCGATATGAACACTATGGCGAGTGAGACCACTACCACGAGCCAAATGCCAATAGAATTCTCCCACTACAAAATCCCCCAAGAGGAGAGCCGACCCACAGAGTGGGCAGCACCTACTACTACTACTCCATCCCATGCTGCCGACTGCTGCGCCTCTGGTGGCCATCCTTTTCAGTTAGCGCACACGAGACACACGTGCCATTTTCTTCTCTGTGTTTTTGTGCCCTTTCCTTTGGATTTTATTACTATGGAGCGTGCAGCCATCGCAGCAGCTAAGTTAAGTACTCAATGTTTATTGCTAATTGGTTTTTCCGGCCCTGAGCACGTATTTGCCGTTTTTTAGGTATAAATACGGTCTCTAGGTCGGAAGCATGGCAGCATGGTTCTGCCTCGTGGTGGGTCCGTTCTGGGTCGCCCATACCCAGAACTTCCCCTGGCTTTTGTACGCTCTATTTTTATTATCCGCTTTGTTTAGGGTAAGGTCTACACGGTTTTGTCATGCATGCATGTCTTTTACCTTATGTAGGCTCTTCCATCCAGACCCTAGCCACGGCTCTTAGTATCGGCCTCGGCTAGCTTTGAGTGGTAGACTTGCCTTCGGGTTAGTCGTACACTCCTGGATTTTTTCTCCTACTATTTTGTTTTCTTTCTTTCATTTTGTTATTCATATTGTATATTTTTGTGATATTGTTAGGTTAGTTAGGCGTCTGGCTCGCTTAGCCTAGGTCATGGCCCATTGGGCCTTTATGTTACCGCTTTTCAGCTCGGTTGCTTCCCGATAGCATCTCTCTGATCAGTTGGTTATGTTCTAGGCTTAGGTTGTTGTTCTTATCGCCCCGTGGTCACTATGTGATCACGAGGCAGCCAGACGCCTGTCCAGTCACCTTGCCCCCCTCCCGCTCTTCCATAGGGTCGGGGGGGGTGGCTAGGCCTGCCCATGCTCGCTCCGCATACCCGAGCCTGCTCCTCTCTCCCCCCAGGCGGAGGGGGTAGAGGGACGGGACAGACCCAGACTGGACTCGACCTCTCCGGCTTCTCGGTCCGGTCGGATGGTAAGGTGGGGGGGACTGGCCTTTCCCCCCCCCCCTCCGTTACTACTCCGTCGCTCCGTTACTAGCCCGAGTCTGTATGCCCCTTGCTCTTTCCCACCTTACTAGGGCTCCTTTACCACCGGAGACCTGGCATCCAGCGGAAAGGTGCTAGTCTACCCCACGGGGTGGACCGGAACATACAGTCGGTCACTTCTAACCTCTCCGTTTCACTGAGTTATACACTCCGCCACGCACTGGACTTAGTCCGGTACGTTCGAGCTTTTAGGTTTAAGATCTATTATGTTAAACTATTAAGTTTATCTTAAGTACCTTAAACCATTCCCCCTCCCTTCATGTTTCACCGGATACCTCCGGGGTTTATAGCCTATTCAGGCGATTAAGGGAGGGGCTATGCCCGAATTTTTTCCGAGCTCCGGCATGCAACGGAGTTCTTCTGTCCTTTAGCCTGTAAGTGATATTCTTTAAGATACTCATGTGTCTTTCCACTTACAGACCACCAACTGTGAGCATCCGGGATGCGCCGCCACACTTCAGGACCCATGTGGACACGAAGTTTGGGCCGGTCCCATGCTCCATGCGCGACTCCGCACGGGGACATCCAGGTCTGGTACCATGAGACGTGTACCATATGTTACGATCTGGTGAGCCAGCTTTTAGACGGGGTAAGTATACCATCTCCGGTAGCTGGTCCTCATCTGTTTTAGTGCTTAAGTTTTACATCAATCACTCTAACTTAAGGTAAATTCAAGGGGCCTTATAGCCCCTATAATTTTAAGTTATGCTTTAAGTTAGTTTTAGTTTTAAGTTATTCTTAAATCTAATCAATACCCTCTCTTCCAGGCGCCGGCCGTGAGGGATACCGCACTGGCAACCCTGCGGGCCTGGGTCGGCGGTTTCGGGAAGAACGCCGCCAAGGGTATGCCCTACATCCTGGAGAAAAGGTTGGCGGTACTAATCTTCCCCGGAGGCAAGGCGACAGGATACGTCGATCCAGTAGAGGCGGCCCCGACTATCGCCTTCATCCAGCAACAGCTGGCTGCCTCATTGACTGACCAAGGCCAGGACATCTCCTCGGAAGTCGCGACGTTGGATATTAATGTAGAACCTATGGTAGGTGTAGACGACCTGTTGGTCGAGGTAGGTAAGGTGGACACCCAAGGGATACCCTTGGGTGCAACTGTTTCTTCTACTCCTGCAACCTCTCCATCCTTCCAAGGCTTTACGGGTGACAAATTATATACTCCTCCTGACGCTTCAGTTAGACCCAAGGTCAAGGGTCAAGCAGTGAAATCCTTGACAAAGATGTCGTCGTCGTCTAAGAAGACGGCTTCGGCGTCATCTTCCTCTCGTAAGTCTCCGGCTAGGAATCCCGGAGCAGAGAGATCTAAAGCTTCTGGGTCCGGCTCTAAGTCCTCGAGGAGTAAATCCTCCAGAGAGAGATCTCACACTCCGGCAGAGTCGTCAGTTCCGCTACCCTTGGTTCCAATTCAGAGCCACCCCTCCACCTCCGCAGCAGCTCCGGCTTTGGACTCCAATGCTGGTCTGTTACAACAGGTGGGCGACCTGGTTGGGTCCCTGAAAAGTAGCAAAAAATCATAAATTTTTTCGTCCGATTGTCGTAATGTTTGCACCATTTTAAATTAGCCGTTACATAAAGTTTTATATATGGAAATGTGCGGAATTTCATGTAGAATACAACTAAAAACAACCCATGGTTGTAGCTTTTATCAGTTTTGAAATATTTTCATATAAATAACGATAAGTGCCAAAATATCAACCTTTGGTCAACTTTGACTCGATCGAAATGGTAAAAAACGTAATTGTAAGCTAAAACTCTTATATTCTAGTAATATTCAATCATTTACCTTTATTTTGCAGCAAATTGGAAGTCTCTAGCACAATATTTCGATTTATGATGAATTTATGAAAAAAACATTTTCCTTATGTCCGCGCGGTAACTCTTCCGAAAAAACTCAGAAATTTTTTTGTCCAATTGTCGTAATGTTTGCACCATTTTAAATTGGCCGTTACATAAAGTTTTATATATGAAAATGTGTGCAATTTCATGTAGAATACAACAAAAAACAACCCATGGTTGTTTTTTGTTGTATTCTACAACTTTGACTCGACCGAAATGGTCGAAAAACGCAATTTTAAGCTAAAACTATTACATTCTAGTAATATTAAATAATTTAACTTTATTTTGCCACAAATTGGAAGTCTCTAACACAATATTTCGATTTATGGTGAATTTATGAAATAAACTTTTTCCTTACGTCCGCGCGGTAGCTCTTCCGAAAAAATCAGACATTTTTTCATCCGATTGTCGTAATGTTTGCACCATTTTAAATTAGCCGTTACATAAATCTTTATATATGAAAATGTGCGCAATTTCATGTAGAATACAACAATAAACAACCTATGGCTGTAGCTTTTATCAGTTTTGAAATATTTTCAAATAAATAACGATAAATAGAGAAAATTCGTCCTTCGGTCAACTTTAACTCGACCGAAATGGTCGAAAACTGCAATTGTAAGCTACAACATTTATAGTCTAGTAATATTCAATCAATTACCTTCATTTGGCAACAAACGGGAAGTCTCTAGCACAATATTTCGATTTATGGTGAATTTTTGAAAACAGCTTTTTTTTTATGTCCGTGCGTTACGAATTCATGCATCATTTTGTGATAATACTTTCTCTGTGTTGCCTTGATCGTTTTGCAATGTGTTATCTACCAAAATGATCGCAATATAGTGTACAATACAACAGAAAAAAACTAACTCGTTAGCTTTAACCCTTTTGTTCACAGCGTGATTTGAATAAAATTATATCTGAAATTTTTTTTTTGCGCTATCATATATCCCATTATTTATATATGATATTTTTTTTCATTTCTGATGGTTGCATACTAAACTTCAGGCAATGAAAAAAAAGGAGCCAAAAATGAACTCTTAATCTTGAAAACTAAGCGTGCTGTGATTTTTTTAAAACACATTTTTGCCGCTTCGGCGCTCACTCCCAGACCCCGCCGGCATACGGGAGACGATTTTTATTATACCCCTTCGGCGTTAAAGGGTTAATTGTAAGTATACAGTAGGGACCCCATATCGAATAGTTAAAAACCGCAAATACTTAAAAGCCCACTAAACATACTTAGAACTGCCTATTTTGATAATTAAAACACAAAAAAAAATCCAAAAATTGTTATGCCTGAGTATTTGAATAGTTTTATCACAAAAAGTGCATTAGTCATGCAGATGATATAAAAATACAGTAATCTGTGAATATTTCTCAGTGAAAAATACCACAAATAGGAGAGTCTGAAAATCATCCGTCTGCGATCCCTGCGATCAGACTGCGATCAGTCTGCGATCAGACGTATCCCGTGCAAATGTATCCAAGCCGACACCAAGGTGAACACTCATGAACAGCTGGGGAGCGGTCGAGAGCCCAAAACAGAGGGCCCTCAATTGGTAAACTGTCTCCCCCAGGACAAAGCAAAGGTACTTGCAGAACAACTGATGGATGGGCACCTGGAAATACACATCCTTCAAGTCCACCATAAGCATGAAGTCGTTCCCCCTGATGGAGGCCAGCACAGTACGTGCCGTCTCCATCTTGAACCGAGTCTGGTGAACAAATCGGTTCAAGGGAGAGGTCTATGACTGATCTCCATCCCCTTTGAGGTCTTCTCTACGAGAAAGACTCAGCTGTAAAACCCTGGGACCAGCCCAACATGACTTCTACAGTGCCCTTGCTCAACATCTGCACTTCACGCAATAGTGCTTGGTCTTCTGTGAACCTTCAAGGTACGACCGCAGACAGACGGGGTGGTTGGTGAGATGTGGCGGAGACCTGAAGGGAAGTAGATATCCCACCTGAAGGAAGCCCATTACCCAGGCCTCCGCTCCATATTTCTGCCATGTTGCCCAATGGCTCGATAGGCATCTCCCAACCAACGGCAGCAGCTGGAGGGGAACGCTGACCTAGTGTTTCCCCTTCTTCTTCTTTTCTTCAACCCCCTTTCCCAAAGACAAGAAGGCTGAGTCGTTCCACGGACACCCTTACAGAGGAGGACTTCTCAGGGGACGAGGAAGAGCTAGCTAGACTCGAAGGTCTAGCTGCAGTGGAACGCAAAGACCCAGAAGTCTTTGCCACTGCCTGGTGGACAAGGCGGTCTTTATCATTATCCTGGCGCTTGTCTACCGCAGCACCTACCTGCTCTCTGTTGAAGAGAGAGGCAGAACCCAATAAAGGTCCATTGCAAAGGGTCAAGACTGACTTGGGACCGACAGACCTGGCTATGTGAGAGAGAAAAGTGTCCCTTCTCTTGAGCACCAAGTTCGCCCACAGGTTGCTGTCTAGTGGGCCAGGTAGGAAATAGCCCTACCTCTAGTCATGCACAGTCTTCCGCAGGCTGAGTCTTCTTCTGGAACGATAACTCCAGAAGAAGCAGCAACCTTAGACACTGTGAAAAGCCACAGGTCTAGCCAGGAGACTCCTGGAGATCAGCTGCCATGGTGGTAGCCTCCAGGGTCGCTGCCTCTTGCTGAGAGAGGGATACACCCTCTGCAGTAAGAAGCTGCAATGACAAACCGGGACCAAGATGAACCAGGTCCACCTCAACCTGTTTATTCAGTAGAGACCTCTCCAAGGAAGTGTAAAAATGCCTCTGACGAGGTAGAGGAGCGGGAAGCAGCTTGCCTGATCGACTGGACCAAAAAGAATTTTAATGTCATGAGACAAGATTGTTCACTTGGCCCAATACTCCGTCAGCAAGTGCAAACCATGGCAGTCCCGTCAAAACCCTGGGTTCCTTCTTAGGGCCCCTAGAGGATTTGAGTCAAGAGGGGCAGTCTACCAGAGAAGAGCCTGTGATTGCTACCCCCGAGATTGTTGTGCTGATGAGTTAGCGCTATGATCTCACTGAAGGTCCCCTGTATCTTGGGGGTGTCAGAATCTCTAGGCAAAGGGCCCTCAAGTCCTTTGAGAGAATGGCCTTCCTGATCTACTCTCCCCAGAGGGAGAACCCCTCCAGGAACATAGGCCCCCATTGTTGAACCCTGCGGACAGCACTCTACAGAATTCCTCCTATACACCATGCCCCTCCCTGTGTATCCTGAGGAAGTAGAGGGAAAAGAAGGGGAGAATTGGATGCTCTCATCTGTCCTACCAGCAGCACTGCTAGGAGGAATGAGTTGCGTGCGATCATCAACCTGTGGTGATGAAGGCAGCGCGGATCTAGGAGAGCATGGTCACCAAGGCGAGATGCTTTCCCGAGGAGAGTGCTGGTGACGTGCTCAGCCATGTCATACTCTGTTGCTCACATGACTGCAGGCGAGAGTCAAGCGAGGCCACATGGCTAGCAGGTTGGTGAGAACATGCACCATCTTCAAGACACATCTCACTCCTTTTCAAGGCTAAAACCTCATGTGAAGAGGACTGGACAGGGGATATCCTCTTAGCTCCTCCAGATGCCTTGTCCCGAGAGACAGCTACATCTTTGTAGCACCTGAGTGACCTGATGAGGAACCAGGCTTGGCTTTCACAGATAGAGATGAGTCACCAGCACGGCTCGGTCCCTTCTCTCGTCCTGCACTGCTGTCACGACAGTGAGAGGTCTCTCCATCACTGACAGTGGATGCACAGCCCCCCTTGGAGGGGTGCAAACTCCGGGAGACTCGTGAATGTGTACCCAACACAGCCCCAGTTTCAGAGGCAGAACTCTTGCAACTAGAGACAGAAGAACCAACCTTAGTCCGAACTCCTGGGTCTCCTGTGACACTAGACCCTGGGGACCGTGTTACAGTTCCCACTCCTGAAGGAGCAGGCAAGCCAATGAGAGAGCCAACTACTTCCTTGGCAAGAATATGCAGATCCTTAGAAGCCTCGTGACGAGAGTTCTCAGAGGGCAGAGAAGCTAGTACCTTCATCTTCTTAGGCCGAGAAGACTTTGAAAAGAGAGGTAAAGAGGTGGCAGATGACGACGATGAAGACTAAGACACCTACCCAGACCCTCTTCTTCTTCAACTTCTTCTCTGCCAACTTCTGCAAGAGAGTTGTCAGGGGCATCCGAGGTGCACCAGATGACTCGGCAGGTGCAGGAGCAGGCCCAGGAACCACAACAGGAGCAGCTGGCAGGGTCACCTCTGCCACCACTAGGGGTGACAGAGGAGGAGCTGGAACCACAGGAACAGGTATGGGTGCCACACCAAAACCAGGAGGAGATGGTACTGAAGTTACAGGCGCTTGGAAATGGTAAGCTGGCAGTTGGGCACGTGTACCAAAAACCACTGTAGGGATCACATTGGTTGGGTGGTGTGCATAAACCAAGTGGTGCGCAACACCAAAGCTGTGCTGAGTCATCGTAGATGTAGTGAAGGTGACTACAGCATGAGTTACCACCAAGCCCATAGAAGCCCACGCCTGATCCAAACCGGACACTTCACCTGCAGAAGACAAAGTCGGGCTAATGGGAAGGGTACCCCCTCGCCCCAAAGGAGAACCTTCGGAGCAAGTGGAGATCCCTAGAGGAGTGCTGCCCTGGTCCACAGGTCAAACTATTCTTCCTCACCCGATGAGTCAAAGAGGAAGACGAAGGTGAGGCTTCCCCCGAAGGAGAAGCAGCAACTACATATGGGACAACTGATGGGAGAGAGGTAAGAAGATGAAGGGTTAACTACCAAGGGCATGGTAGGAGGCATGTTACCCCCAACCACAGGCAAGAGCATCTTCCTATGATACTGTCTCCTCTCGGCAAACCTCCCCCACTGTGCTGTAGACCAATCACAAAACTCAGCACAACAGTCATTCATATCACACTCACGCCCTTGGCAGGGGGAACACAGGGCGTGGGGATCTACATCAACGGAAGAGTGGAAGCTACTGCACTTCCTACCCTGCACCCTGAGACACCACCGGCCAGGGGCACAATTAAGCAATTGTGATTTTTGGGTTGGCATTTAGATATTAGAATCAAACAAACAAAGAACACAGTTATAAACATATATCTACAAAACAAGGAAAAATCCCATCTGGATTTAAAAGTAACCAGCTGAACACTCGAGCAGAGAGTGAACAAGTCTTTCCCTAACACTGGCCAACAGTAAACTGAAATGTTTACATTCAGTTGGGGGGAGACTCCCAACTACCAGACCAGTAATCAACTACTGAACTGCCTTGTTTGAAAGATTTTTGTGGCCGTGTCCGGACCACGCCTTAATTAATTCTGATAGTAAAGGACTAAGGGTTTGTATACTGTGTAGGAACAATCCTCATTTCAGTTAACACCTAGCAGCCTTGATTAAGTATGAATGGGGAAGGTAAGATTAGGATACATCCCAGTACTTAGAAACACCTCTGATTTGTATTTCACACAAAACAGTGCAGAACAACTATAATATGTACATATAAATGATACTAAATAACAGACTGATTTCTCAATACCTTACATTTCAAGTGTTTTTTTATTTTGGTAAATTTTTATTGATTTTGGAAATTTCCAGAGTTGTAAATATCTTTATCTGTGTTTCATTGTGAGCTTTGAATGTTTCTGACATGCATTTTGGTGTCAAATCAGAACTTTTAGATATAATGGACCACTCATATCATACAATTATGGGAGACCACATTGGGAAAATGTTTTTTTTTTTGGGGGGTAGGGGGAAAAAAAGCAAAAAACAAGGATGTAATTAATCTAACCTACCCTAGGACACATGGTTCAAATACACTAGTCATCTTTAACCACAATGCACAAAATAAAATCTGATTGGGAGCCCCACTCACATAAATATCAAAACATAAAAAAAATACTTAGAAAAAGTCCATGTGAGTAACAACATTTGAAGGTATGTTTTTAAAGACCCTTACAATAAATCTCCGATAGAATTTAGTACTATAATTTTCAAATTAAGCATATTAAGGAAACTTAAAAACACAATAAAAAATAATTCCATTATCAAGAATTAATATCAAAGTATAAATTAACATGTTTTAATTCAGGTGTTTTGTCAAGAGTTGAGTGAAAAACAAAGCCAGTAGACAACATATAAAAGTTAAATAACAGACTGAAGAAAAAGGCATGGAGATTATACTTTCCTCCCACAAATCAATACTAGAACTTTTATGCTGTGCTCTTAAGACTCCTTAATATACTTAATAGTAAAATCATACTGAAATTTATCACAATTTGACTGTTACCAAAATATTCATTACCTTTTATGTTACAACATTCATTCCCATGAGTGCGGTTGAGGTGATAAAGTAAAAATTTACCAGCAAATATTCTTAGCATCAAGATAAACCATTAGGGTAAGGTGGGTGAATACAGACCGAGGGGGAACACTGACCGAATGCTCTAGTACGAAAACTATCTCAAAGTTTGTGCCGAAACTCAACACCAACGCAGCAACCACATTTGTAAACAACATGTGAGCCACAGGTTTCTGCCATCACATTGTCTGTTTATCAGATGTCGCAAAAATTTTTAAAGTGCAAAATATGACTCTCATTCTTTGAGTTGAGGATTTATATGTATACCATAGGTGGGCCATGTTGTGTAGTTTGTTTTGGGGACAAAATGGAATTTTTAGGCAATTTTTCTACTAATAGGTCGGTATTCCCCCATCTCACCCTACAATTATATACAGCATCAGGTAATAGGTATCAAAGACTTCAGCTTTTGGGCTATTCATAACTAGGCTGCGATTAACAATATTTTTAATGGCTGAGAAACTGGGATACTAATAGGCCTAACAGCAGCAATAATTAGATTATTTTTCAGAAAACTCCAGGCACCTGCCACATTCTAATTTAGCCTATAGGCTATTTTTCTTGGGTAAAACACATCAAAACAAAAAATTTCTTCTCGATACATAACTTACATAATTGCTTAACAAGAGAGAAAAAATTAGGTAGTATATTCAAATTACGCCTTAGGCTAGGTAGTAGTAAAACAATAGGTACAGCACTCCCACCCCCTCCATAGCTAATATGGGAAAATTGTAACCCGTAAACAACCCTCTAGGTTCCATTAGGTTGGTATTTTTACGTTCTTTTAATGCCCTATTATCATTTCCTTGCCATTTCTGCATATCCCAAAATGGGGTTTCATGCCAAAATGGCTTAACTGGAGTCTTCCGTAAAATTACCAATAAATAATTTTAAAAGAACCAAGTAAACTACGATATGGAAAAGTTAAAAACTAAATGTAGTATAGGGGGAAACACAGCTTTGGATCCATCGTCATCAGGTGGATCAGCCTTATTCACTCGATATTTAATTGGTGAAACAAGAATACAATTACATCGTTAAGCATAACATTCAAAAGATTGAAGTTTCGTCAACATAATGTGATATATGAAAGCACCATACAAACTAAAATAAGCATGTGAGGTCTTAGTAAAATATGTTTTCAAGGCAGTTTTTAAATCCAATATGGCGCCGACTGACTGAGGTGCCGTTCATAACCGGCATGGATCTCATGTCCTTCCCAGAGCTCATTTGAAAAATATTAGCGTATATATGTAACGTTTATTGATCTTACTCAAGATTGCAGTTGTAATCAGCACAATAAAACAACATTTTGTTGCCTATATTAGAGAAAGATGAAACTTCTTATTCCCACGGTCATGGTTTGAACTAAAATTTGTTTTTACCTTGTAATCGGTGGTTTTATCCTTACTGCCATTAAAACTGAAACTCCACAGTGCTTATTTGATTGTAATTATACACATTTTGGTCTTAATTCACTCCAAATTCCACTTGAACTATGTTGTGGTTCCTGGTTCCTAAGCTTTCATTCCACAAACACAGTTGCGGGCAGCACAAAACTACGCTGTTTGTGAGGTGCAAAGCTATTCCCTTAATTGTTTACTTACTATTATTTAGTTTAACTTTACTTTATGTTGCTTCAAAATGTTTATTTTAATTCATGTCTATTATCCCTTTTTTGCAACCAAATTAACACCAAAAAATTACAGATATTTCTAAAGCAGAGCAGACGACGGCAAAATTTCATTGTTACCAATTTAGTGGAGCTTAACACATACGCCCATGCATTTACAAACTGTTTCCATGAATTCTAGTTGTCTTAGTAATGCAATAATGATAAAATTGCTCTAATATGTATATACGTATACTACAAATAGATGCGCTAATTTCACTTAATTCCCCGGTTTTGTGTAAGTCTTATACCAAATTTGGAGGGTAAACACATACCAATTGGCAACACTGATAAAAAATAGGAGAGTATGAACGACGCCATAGGTACTGTTCACAGCAAAACTGTTGATATTTGAGTCAGGAATCTAGTTACTTTTTCAACAACAAATATTTTCAAATTAATAATCATGAATATGTAAAAAACTTATGCAATTCATGACCTTATACTGCTGTTTAACTATTTATTTAAATAATTATCTAGTGCACGCTTCTTCATCTTTCTACCGAAAAATCGTTAGTTTCTTAGGAAGCCAAGCGGATGTTGTTATTGTGCACAATTGCTGTGAAGAAAGTGCCCCGGCGTCTATGGGTACAAGTGGTGTGCTGATTTAGCACAGGAAATGGGAAGTTTGTTGACACAAGGACTCCGCAAACATCAAGATGGCATCAATCTTCTACATTTTTCGTGTTTTAAGTAAAAATTTTGAAAGTGTCATGGAGGTATGTTTGCACTGTGCATGGCTAGACTTTCATTTTGGGAAACAACTGAGTGGACAAGCTGATCCAGTCTTACCTGCTTGTTGATCCACCCTCCGAAAAAGTATTTTTGCTTACTTCGAAAAGAGAGTAGAGGCCTCGAGGTGTTTCTCCCATCACCCGATGACTCGTGAATGGTGCCCATCTCCGGTGTCAGGACGTGTTAAAGTGCTTTTTCAGAGGGTGGATCAATAAGCGGGCTAGACTGGATCAACTAGTCCACTCAGTTGTTTCCACTAACTTCTGTTTTAGTCCAGTCAGTTGTTTCCACTAACTTCTGTTTAATCTTAAAATATGACCTTAATTTCTAACTTTGAAGAAAATACTTACTTCGAAAGGAGAGTAGAGGTCTCGAGGTGTTGCTCTCACCACCAATGACTCATGACTGGCGCCCATCTCCAGTGTCAGGACGTGTTAAAGTACTTTTTCGAAGGGTGGATCAACAAGCAGCCAAGACTGGATCAGCTAGTCCACTCGGTTGTCTCCCCTATCATTTCCTAGCCATTTCTGCATAACCCAAAATGGGGTTTCATGCCAAAATGGCTACCTAACTGGAGTCTTCCGTAAAATTACCAATACATAATTAAAAAAGAACCAAGTAAACTACGATATGGCAAAGTTAAAACCTAAATGTATGTCTACGTCAATAAATGACTTTGAAAGCTAGGCTAGGCTAGCTGCCTCTAGCATATAGGATAGTAGCCTATTATGGCATTAAATACACCTATGGATTCAGGTAAACCATAGGTTGACCAGACGCGGATTCACGATCACTTCTACTTGCTTATTATTCATGCTGAGGATTCTGAACAATGTCGACACAAGAGAACTCTCGAAAATATGTTCAAAAGACAGACTTTCTTCCCTCGCGGTAATCAAGGACCACTAGGAATCCAGGATTAGTGGGCGTTGTCTCAGGCAATGAAACGTAAACAAAAACTTCTTCTTGCAAGTTTTGCTTCACCCACCTGCTCTAGTTATTGGACGACTACGGCTAAAATTATATTGTGATGCCTATGCATTAGACCAATAGTTCTTAACCTTTTTAATCACCACGCCCCCTCTTAAGAGCTGGTCCTTTCTCTCACACCCCCTTGCATTTATGAGTAAAATTCCCTCCCAGATATGAAGGGGGAAAATATGAGAAAGAGAAGGGGTTTCGAGGGTTAGGAAGGGAGAGGCCAGTAATTACAAAACATGGGAAGCTCAACGAGCCTATCTCGAGTAGTAGACTCTAGGAAAGTAACGTTATAAGGAGATACTTTTGCATTTTTTCATAATCTTCTCAATATTAGTTCTTCCCTCTTGTTAAGAGAATAACCAACGATGTAATTAGATAATTTTTTTTCCAAGGGCTCGCGCCTCCCCTGGAAATTGCTGATGCCCCCCAGGTTAGAACCACTGCACCAGACTCGTCACAGATATTAAGTCTTATTGGAAGCATATATTATAACATTCATGAAAAACAAAACTGTATTAGTAACAATTTACAGACTTTCTAAAAGAGATCACTTCGTTTTTGTTCATGGTCCGTTCCCGCTGTTTAAACCCTGCACCGTGTACGTGAAGTTCGAAAAAAAAAAAAAAAGTTAAGCCACTAAAAGATATTTCCAAAGATTTCATGACACGAAGCTCATTCCTGTTTTAATGAAAATCGTCTAATTTTATGAATGATGCCTCATTTCACCGATGGTTTCGTGGAAATAAATAAAATACATTAACACAGGTCTACTTTTAACTAACCTCAAGAGGATTTTTTATGGGTTTCTGAGCTAAAGCCTCTTTCCAGTTCACCGGAAACACTTTAATACAATAATAATTTATCAATATATAAGCATGATACAACAATCCAGTGATCTCTACAATTTATGAAAATTCCAATTTACTGCCAAAGTATGCTTTGAGATGTCTCCAGTATTGTGTCGAATACGCAATTACATTTTATTATCCCCAGAGGGCCAACATATAATATGGATGCCTACATCTTTATGTACTTAATTAAACCCTAGAGGGCCAGAGAGCAATTATGGGATGACAGGCAGAGGAGCTCTTTGCCAAAGGTTGAGATGTTAAAATGTTCCTGACAGAAAAGAAGGAAAGGTTACTTGTGGCATAAGTCTATGGTTATGGTATGTGGTGGAAATAATAGGGTAAATGTTATTTAGACCTTATATTATGACACAAGCACCATAATTATTGTTGGCCTGGCAACTCGTCTGGCTTTAATTGCGCTCGCTCATTAATTTAAACTAATCCAGTCTGTTAACAGAAACAAAACAAAGATATTATGGTGCGATGTACTGAAGAATTTGGAAAGCTGGAAATATTGGAATGGTACGAGACGAGACAACGTAAAGAGAGAAACTTGAAACAAAAGTGAAATTTAGATTTGAATGACATAGAGGAAATAAAATAAAACGCAAATGATGAAATGAATTAACACAACATGGAGGAGTAATAAATGGAAGAATTATTGTTTATTATCTAATGAAAATACAAAGAGAAAACGCAAAAAGATTCCCAGTTTATTCAAGAAAACCTACGTTTAATCGTTAGAATTAAAAGCGCGAATATTTAATGAAAGTAAATAGTAGACTGACCCAGGGGAAGGTGGAAAACGTAGAGTATGTAAAGTAAAACAAGATTTAGACTATTATTTCACCAACACCGTGTTGCGCAGCTTATAATCGAATGAGGAGCACGTTTATCATCGCTGACCTCCGTATCGTTAAGAGAGAGAACTGATCTCGGGTGTAGGAAAAACTAACTCACTCAGCATTCAGCAAGGACCTGAATAACAAGCCCCTTATATAAGAACTTCAGACCTGCAACGACTTACAGGAGATTTTGCCAACCCAATTGTTCTGTCCCCCCCCCCCCCCCCACCCACCCACCTCATTTATGCTCAGGACACTTGACTTGTATTACTAGGAATATCAGCAAGATCCTGTGGTATAGGTATGTAAGAATAATATCACAGTAGGTTCTGCGCGTCGTAAAAGGCGACTAAAAGGATAACTGCTGCCTTACACTCTTACTTTTTAGCAAAAGGCCAGGCCCACCACCAAGAATTGTGGAAACTGCTGCCTTGTAGTCTTACTTTGTAGCAAAAGGGTATGCCCACCGCCATTAACTATGGAAACTGCTGCCTTGCAGTCTTACTCTTTAGTAAAAGGCTAGGCCCACTGCCATTAACTGTGGAAAATGCTCCCTTACAGTACTATTAATTTTTTGCAAAAGGCTAGGCCCACCTTCATTAACTGTGGAAACTGCAGCCTTGCAGTCATACTTTGTAGTAAAAGGCTAGGCCCACCGCCAATAACTGTGGAAACTGCTACCTTGCAGTCTTACTATTTAGTAAAAGACTAGGCCCACTGCCAATAACTGTGGAAACTGCTGCCTTGCAGTCTTTCTTTTTAGCAAAAGGCTAGGACCACTGCCAAGAACTGTGGAAACTAACTGCTACCTTGCAGTCTTACTTTTTAGTAAAAGGCTAGGGCCACTGCCAATAACTGTGTAAACTGCTGCCTTGTAGTCCTACTGTTTAGTAAAAGGCTAGGCCCATAGCCAATAACTGTGAAAACTGCTGCCTTGCAGTCTTACTTTTAGTAAAAGGCTAGGCCCTCTGCCAATAACTGTGAAAACTGCTGCCTTGCAGTCTTACTTTTTAGCAAAAGGCTAGGACCACTGCCTAGAACTGTGGAAACTGCTACCTTGCAGTCTTACTTTTTAGTAAAAAGCTAGGCCCACCACCAATAACTGTGGAAACTGCTGCCTTGCAGTCTTTCTTTTTAGCAAAAGGCTAGCCCCACTGCCAATAACTTTGGAAACTGCTGCCTTGCAGTCTTTCTTTTTAGCAAAATGCTAGGCCCACCACCATTTACTGTGGAAACTGCTGCCTTGCAGTCTTACTTTTTAATAAAAAGCTAGGCCCACCGCCATAACTGTATAAACTGCTGCCTTGCAGTCTTACTTTTTAGTCAAAGGCTATGTCCACCGCCAATAACTGTGGAAACTGCTGCCTTGCAGTCTTACTTTTCAGTAAAAAGCTAGCCCCTCCGCCAATAACTGTGGAAACTGCTGCCTTGCAATCTTACTTTTTAGCAAAGAGCTAAGCGCTGCCGATAACTGTGGAAACTGCTGCCTTGCAGTCCTAATTTTTAGTAAAAGGTTAGACCCACTGCCATTAACTGTGGAAACTGCTGCCTTGCAGTTGTACTTTGTAGTAAAAGGCTAGGCCCACTTCCAATAGCTATGATTGACAACAGCAAGGGCATGCGGTCATAAAAACCCCCTTTGCCACTCAGTAAACCTACAGCTGATGATGTCTTTGATAGAAGGTAGTGGAGGAGGCGCATCAGGCAATTGACCCCTTCATGTAGGGATAATGATGGGAAAGAAGACTAGGAATACCAGGAACTAAGTAGCAACATCAAGAAGCTGCTCAATACCTAGGATTAAGCACCCTATGTTGGAGTATCCCGAGGCGTCTGTAGAGGGCCAGCTTTCGCCATTGATAATGATTCAATATTCCCTTTCTTTGTGTTTAATCTAATAAATGATTCAGCGCCTCAATGGCGTGGTTGTTATGGTGTTGGCGTCCCACCTGGGTGGTCGCGGGTTCGATTCTCGGCCATTCCATTGAGGAGTGAGAGATATGTATTTCTGGTGATAGAAGTTTACTCTCGACGTGGTTCGGAAGTCACGTAAAGCCGTTGGTCCCGTTGCTGAATAACCACTGGTTCCATGCAACGTAAAAGCACCATACAAACAAACAAACAAACTAATAAATGATTCAAGATCATTTAGACTTTGTTAATTATCCGATCAGAAATTAACTTTAACTGAAAATTACCCGAGTTCCAATTGAAGTAATTTCGTAAAATAAATAAATAAATAAATAAGATTTATGTCACAAGAACTCTACACTGTCCTTATGGTGAAGTGTCAGTTGAACCAAAGCAACCTCATGTGGTTCCAAGCTCGGGCTGGTAAATAACTAGCATTCTAACTATATGCTGTCGGCTATCTCTGTAAAAAAAAAAAAAATGGTCCTATAATTACCTAGAAATAAATGATCAGAAAAAGCTACAGGTATGAGCCATACTGGAATCATTTTTAGAGTGGTTTCAAACTCTTATTATTGTATAAATAAATGGCGACTAGGATGGAAATTAATATGTATTGGTATCTGGTGCCCAATTGGGTCTGTTTCAGCATCAAATAAGCGACACATTCCACGGAATTAGAGACAGGCTAAGCCCAAGGGGCAGAGTCTGGCAGGTAGCACTACTATACAGGGGCATCAGCCTATAGCAATATACAAAGGACTTCACGTGGGGTTGGGGTGGAAGGGAGGTCATGGATGCAGAGTATTAGATGCTGTTGGTTCCTCCTCGACACTCACGACCTAATTTGCAGAAAGCAAGAAGGATAAATGCATTCAATTAAGAGGTGATCATTGACCGTATACCGACATTACAAAACTAAATGACAGACTGAAGGAAAAGACAGTTTTTTTTTTTTTCTGGAAAGTCACTTTCGTTTATGGATGTGAGGAGCTTGAAAGAGAAGAGAGAATGACAGCGTGTTTTCTTGAAAAGAATCTTGGACATCTATCATAATTAGTACGATTTTCTTAATTATCATCACAACTTAGAAAAGACCCTAAAAATGTGAAAAAAGTGGAATAAATAATAAAATGTGGAAAATTTTGCGGAAGTATAGCCCACACGCAAACTGCGACAGGCAAAGGACACACAACCAAGGGTCATTGGCACTTTCTTTTGTTTCAATCTCTGTGGCCTTCATAAAGTTCATCACTCAGTCACGACAGGTTAAAATTTTGTGCATCCTTATATCATTCCTTTGCGAGTTTCCGAGTTGGTGATCTTTTTTTGGCAGCTTTTTGATAGCCTTACTTGGTGTTTTGTCCTCTCTTCTCGGTATAAGTCTATACATGCCGTTTCTGCAATGTCTTAACACACACTTGATATTCAGCTTCATTATACACACTAAAATTTAGAAAACGAGAAATATCTTAGAATGGCAACATACGTCATCCAAATGGGATGATTACTTTTCGTATATTTTGACAATATTAGTTTTATCTAAATAACTGACACTAAGATATGTACGATAATAGTCTTGCTATTTCTGCCTTCATAATTTCTTGCACCAACATATCCTCGGTAGAATTATTGGCATTGCCATTAGAGAAGAAACCCTACTGTGGTTGTCGTCTTCTAACAATTACCCGTCTGTTTTTATCATTACTCTAACTATCTTGCATCAGATATATTTTTCTGTTTCCCCTGTTGAAAAAAAGGCTGTCACTTGTACCAAGGCGCGAATTTCAAGTCTCATGAACTTTGGGCTTGTTTTTACTCGTACGGGATTCACAAGCACAATAATTGCTCTTTGTTTCTACAACCAGCATAGGGAACTTCACTTAGGCCTACAACCCTCGTGAATAATATCAACTGACTTCGGCAGGCTCGACTTCACAGTTCACCCTCAGAAAGTCAGAGCTGAGTGTCAGCACCTGCAAGCTCAAGGGTTTGTAACTCGGGATGCCTAGTGATTCTTCTTCTTCTTTTTTTTCATTTTTATAAGCTTTGTCTGTATAGCTATACTTCAGTGACTTATAAAAGATTGCCTGGAAACTGATAAAGCACTCATTTTGTTTACTGTTAAGAGCCAAGATGGACAATTTGACTATAGGTAGCCTACTTATGGAAAATCATTTTAATAACCAATCATTGACAAGCATACACCCTAAGGGGCAAGAGAGCCACGATGCACAGTGAGACTCGGCAACAGGCATCAGGCTGAGATGACAAATATCAAACTTCAAAATCTAGCTAAAGAGATATATTTTAAAGTGTCAACAGGCTTCACTTAAATGGATTTGAATGAATAATTCTTTGTAGATAGTTTAGCAGCATCAGTTTCTTTTACATAATTTTGACATAAAGGATATGTATATAAGTAAATAAATATATTTGTCTCATGGTCCTCATGCAGTGCCCCGCCAGGGTTCTCTGTGTCCATGGTAAATAAACAAATGACGATTGGCGTGGGTACTAATAGCAGGCTAGAACCTGGGAACGGCTTTGACAGGTACTGGGGCATCAGCTCAATTCATGAAGAGATAATCGGGGACTACTCTCATGCCCCTTCCACACGAGGGGGAAAGGCACCAAGGGCGCTCGGACTCGGCCGTAATTCTCGCGCTTCAAAACAGTGTTACCAGATCAAACAGTCCAAGGCAACCAGCAGGAAATTAAATCTTGCTTCATTAACAGTATTGCTTCAGCAACTCGCAACTCATTTAAAATTCTGGGGGGCAATAATTGACTAGAAATTCACTTTAGAGGTAGGCTATATGTATATATATATGTGTGTGTGTATGTATATATTTGGCGCATTTATTCTTTTATATCACGAACACTGCATATGGAAAAAGTCTTTCAGACCCCCACAAGACCTGTCTATTCCGCGACTATACTCCGTTTTTTTCCATCTGTCCATCCGCCTGTGGTGTTTGCGCATGGTAACACTGCGTCCCGGGCTTTAAATAATATCCTATTTCGAATATTAACGGTGTAATTCGCATACAGTATATTAATAAAACACTTTTCAGTTGCAAATGTACACCCAGTTATCCTTTTATTTACCTAAAACTTACACAGCGTAACTATCTAAAGCCCGGGACGCAGTGTTACCATACGCAAACACCAAAGGCGGATGGACAGATGGAAAATAGGCTGTAGTAGAGCTTCCTTAATTCTTTACTTGATTGGAGATCTGCTTCACGTACGAGTCTCGCTCCATGGTTTATTTGTTATTTATCTTATTTATTTTACTTTCATATTTCTCTCTCTCTCTTCTGTCTTTGATAGCTTATTCATTACTTCTACATTTCGGGGAATGCACGATTAAGTTTCGAACCGTTGACTTAGTAGCCATATTGGGAATTATCTTTATTTCTACAGCACTGCCAACTCCAGAGAGATTCAAAGGCCTGTCATCCACGCTAGGAAACATTGTTTTGGAAACAAAGTTTGCCAACAGTTTGGAAATTGTTTGCAAAACAAAGTTTACAAACTGATGGCATATATACTTTTTTGCCGCATATTTGTTCCCATCCAATATGGAAAACATTTGGTGTTTGTGTGTGTATATGTATATTTACACATGTATAATGTGTGCAGATATGTGTATATATAAATACATATACATACATATATTTAAATACATATATACTACATTCACACATACGTACTTGTATAATTGTAAATGTACTATCAGTAACTATGTATATGTACTACATATAGGCTACACATCGGTATGTACATCTGTACTACATATGCATATTTATATATGTACATGTGCTACATATTACATATGTAGATGTGAATATGTATATGTTTATATGTACACATTCACCTACAAATGTGTACGTACATCCATCGCTTTTTCTTTCTCTTATCCTTCCTGGAGTTGTTAAAAAAACTGCCAATAATCAAAATACAGTCTACTGCACCAACATGAAACATTGCTTGCAAACAGCCTCCAAGCTGTATGTTTGCAAACTGTTTACGAGCAGTTTCCAAGAAACTGTTTGCAGACTTTCCATCCAAACAATGTTTCCTAGTGTTGACAGCCCTGAAGTGACGAAAGAAGATCGATGGATCGAGACTTTAGTGTAAAGCTCAGGACTAGTACTAGGACAGAAAGAGCAACGGTCTGTTTGCTGGAAAATAAGTAGCTATGGGTAAAAATGCATAAAGTTTTGATGCATGACGAAAAAAAAAAAATCTGGAAAAATTATTTAAGAACTGATGATTCACAAAAAAAAAAAAAAAAAAAAAAAAAGAAAAACAAGAACGGAGACATGAGTCTACGGTTGAAATGTCCCATATCCTTCGGAAGCAAGCAGCGCTACAAGTTCCTCCATTTGTTTTTTAAGATCCGTGGCACTAATGACGTATCCATTATACCTTCACTTACTTGACAGAGCACATGCGCAGTCATCTACATTTTAATACCCTATTCCATCCTATGCCCAGTACCGGGTAAAGACCCTTTGGGGACCTTAGACTAAGGACCCAGACGGAGCTCTGTCAGGCGAACGGAGCGAGCCAAATTATGGTTTTATTTTTTATTTTATTTTTTTTAGAATATGAGCAATTACAGGAGCATTCGTTAGCTGAGGTTGGTTGCATTGACAGCATACACATAATACATAATATCGTTCCATGAAAGTATACATATAAAATGTGCAAGTTTCTCAGTAGACAGCCAAAATCAGATAAAAACTGTTTAAACACAGTTGACAATGTTACGAGTTTCTTGATTATAATTACACTGTTCACCCAAACGTGAAATTTACCATAGAAACTGAAAACAATTCAATCTCGATATGGCAACGGCCCAGGTCTCCATAATGGCAGGAATAGCACTACAGATGACATCGAAAGTGTTCCCAAAATTGGCCTCTAGTTCCTCTCTAGGCCTACCACTCTTTTGGCAGTTATACGATTTTTTAATATCATGGCTAGTTCGAGGCTTGGGGGCCCTTAGGTTTAGCCTAGTTAGCATGTTAGATAATCCGCCACTAATGCAACTTCAATTGTTACTTGATTATAAATCAATTAACACTCTCACAAATGTTTGGAAAGGCGAAACAAACCTGACCCCTAGTTAGGCCAATAAATTACGTATAAGATCAGGCGACTTGAAAATGACACTTGTAACATTTTTCAGAAACAAGAAAGGTGTATGTACACAAGAGAGAGAGAGATGGAGATAGAGAGAGAGAGAGAGATAGTAGAGAGCGAGAGAGAGAGAGAGAGAGAAGACATTTGATTGAACATATATTATTATTATTATTATTATTATTATTAATTATTATTTATTATATTTTTTTTTTTTTTTTTTTTTTTTTTTTTTTTTTTTTTTTTTTTGCTCTATCACAGTCCTCCAATTCGACTGGGTGGTATTTATAGTGTGGGGTTCCGGGTTGCATCCTGCCTCCTTAGGAGTCCATCACTTTCCTTACCATGTGGGCCGTTTCTAGGATCACACTCTTTTGCATGAGTCCTGGAGCTACTTCAGCCTCTAGTTTTTCTAGATTCCTTTTCAGGGATCTTGGGATTGTGCCTAGTGCTCCTATGATTATGGGTACGATTTCCACTGGCATATCCCATATCCTTCTTATTTCTATTTTCAGATCTTGATACTTATCCATCACTCTCTTTCTCTTCAACTCTGGTGTCCCATGGTATTGTGACATCAATGAGTGATACTTTCTTCTTGACTTTGTCAGTCAACGTCACGTCTGGTCTATTTGCACGTATCACCCTATCCGTTCTGATACCATAGTCCCAGAGGATCTTTGCCTGATCGTTTTCTATCACTCCCTCAGGTTGGTGCTCGTACCACTTATTACTGCAAGGTAGCTGATGTTTCTTGCACAGGCTCCAGTGGAGGGCTTTTGCCACTGAATCATGCCTCTTTTTGTACTGGTTCTGTGCAAGTGCCGGGCATTCACTTGCTATGTGGTTTATGGTTTCATTTTTCGTATTGCACTTCCTACATATGGAGAGATGTTATTTCCGTCTATCGTACTTTGAACATATCTGGTTCTTAGGGCCTGATCTTGTTTCCGCCGTGTTATCATTCCTTCAGTTTCCTTCTTTAGCTCTCCCCTCTGTAGCCATTGCCAATTGTCATCGCTGGCTAGTTCTTTAGTCTGTCTCATGTATTGTCCGTGCATTGGTTTGTTGTGCCAGTCCTCTGTTCTTTCTGTCTTTCTCCTGTCTCTGTATATTTCTGGGTCTTCGTCTACTTTTATTAGTCCTTCTTCCCATGCACTCTTTAGCCACTCGTCTTCACTGGTTTTCAGATATTGCCCCAGTGCTCTGTTTTCAATGTTGACGCAGTCCTCTATACTTAGTAGTCCTCTCCCTCCTTCCTTTCGTGTTATGTATAGTCTGTCCGTATTTGCTCTTGGGTGTAGTGCTTTGTGTATTGTCATTTGTTTCTGGTTTCTGATCTATGCTGCGGAGTTCTGCCTTCGTCCATTCCACTATTCCTGCGCTGTATCTGATTACTGGCACTGCCCATGTGTTTATGGCTTTTATCATATTTCCACCGTTGAGTTTTGACTTGAGTATCGCCTTGAGTCTCTGCATATATTCTTTCCTGATCGTGTCTTTCATCTCTTGGTGTTTTATATCTCCTCCTTCCATTATTCCCAGGTATTTGTATCCTGTCTCATCTATGTGTTTGATGTTTGCTCCATCTGGTAGCTTTATCCCTTCAGTTCTCGTTACTTTGCCTTTTTGTATGTTGACTAAGGCGCATTTTTCTATTCCAAACTCCATTCTGATGTCCCCAGATACAATCCTTACAGTCTGGATTAGGGTATCTATTTCCTTGATGCTCTTACCATACAGCTTGATGTCGTCCATGAACATCAGATGGTTGATTTTGTTGCCTCTTTTCTTGAGTTGGTACCCGGCATCCATCTTCTGTAGTACTTTTGTCATGGGAATCATGGCTACTACGAAGAGTAGTGGGGACAGTGAGTCGCCCTGGAAGATCCCTCTCCTGATATTAACCTCTGCTAGTCTTATTCCAGAGCTTGTAAGTATTGTATTCCAGTTGCGCATTGTATTTTGAGGAAGCTGATGGTATTTTCCTCTGCCCCATATATTTTCAGGCATTCTATTAGCCATGTGTGTGGTATCATGTCGAAGGCTTTCTTATAGTCTATCCATGCCATGCTTAGGTTGGTTTTCCTTCTCCTACTGTTCTTCATTACCATTTTGTCTATCAGGAGCTGGTCTTTTGTTGCCCCTACACTTCCTTCTGCAGCCTTTCTGTTGGTAGGGGATGGTGTTTTGTCTCCTCTAGTAGTTGTATAGCCTTTCACTGATGATACCTGTTAGTAACTTCCACATTATTGGTAGGCAGGTGATAGGCCTGTAGTTACTGGCTATATTTCCCTTACTCTTGTCTTTTTGTACTAAGGATGTTCTTCCTGTGGTCATCCATTTTGGGTGCTTGGTGATTTGAGATACAATGCTGGAGTTGTTCTGCTATTCGTGGGTGTAGGGCCTTGAAAGTTTTTGAGCCAGTATCCATGGACTTCATCGGGACCTGGGGCTTTCCAGTTTGGCATTTTCTTTAGTTGGTGTCTGACTGTGTCTGTCGTGATCTCTGTGAATCTTTGTTTTATTCTCCCTGTTTCTTCTTCCTTGACTTCCTGGAGCCATGTTGCATGTTTGTTGTGTGATACCGGATTGCTCCATATGTTTTCCCAGAGTCTCTTACTTGGTTCGGCTTCAGGAATTTCTGGGTGGGTTGGTCTTCCCCTCTTAGTTGTTCTGTATAGTCTTTTCTGTTGGTTCCGAATAGTTTGTTCTGTTGGTATCCCTTATTCCTGTTCATGTACCGTTGGATCTTGTGTGCTTTGGCCTTAAGCCTCTGTTTTACATCTTCTATTGTGTTGTTTAGTCCCCTCTCTTGTACTTTGTATTTCTCGTTGAGTTCCTCCCTTGTTTTCTTGCTTCTTAGCCATTTTTCTGCCATCTCTTTCAGTTTACTCAAGTCAGATCTCATCACCATGATTTGCTTTTCCAGGCGCCTTTCCAAGGAGGTTGCTGTTTTGCTTTCTGTTGGGTTGGTTGTGACGGTGGTGTTGGTGTTCGAATCCCCATCAGTTCTGCTACTAATCTTGCTCCTGCATATGTCAAGTTATTTGTTTCTGTGATACTGGTGGTGTGTATTAGGCCCATTATTTCATTGACCTCACTTGTTTTCTCCCTTAATTTCTTGGTGTTGTAGGCTTTCATGGAGGGGATCTTTGTTCTCTCTGTATCTGGCTCCATCCATTGTCTAATCTTTTCTACCCATTCCGTCCTCTCTGTTACTTCGTCGGTGTTTCTTCGTGTGTCGTTGTTTGATACTTCATCCTCCCTGTCGTCTTCTGTTGGCCATCGTCTCTCAGTTCGTCTTCGTGTAATTCGTTGTAGCTTGTGACACATTTCCCTTTCCAGTTCTTCTCTTTCTGTTGGGGAGAGCCAGTTCTTTTTCTTTATGTTCCTTACTTGGTCTGCCAGCCTCTGCTCTGTTTGGGGGGTGTTAGTTCCTCTCATTCCAGATGTTGATCAATCTTCTTCTATATCCTCTCTCCGTCGGGTTGCTTCTGATGTAGCATCTCCATATTTCCTTATTTTCTTCTCTTGTCCATTTCTTCCTTTTTGCCTCTGTAGCTCCAATCTCAGGCTGTTGATTACTTTCGTTGTGGTGATCAGTTGCTGGATGACGACCTCCAAGTACCTGACCGTCTTCCCCTTCAATTGGGTTGAATACCTGGTTGCCGGACGAAGCTCCTCTGTTGCCAGAGGTTCCATTTACGTCGTTGTCGTTTATTCCTTCATTTCTTTCCATCATTGCTGAGTTTTGCTATTTAACCCATAGCTGGACCCTACCCCATCAGGGATAGGTACTCATTTACAGCTGAGTAGACTGAGGAAATTATGGTAAAGATCCTTTCCCAAGGAATCAACGCCGAGGAGAGCGGTCACCCATCCAACGACTGACCAGCCCCAATGTTGCTTAACTTGACTTAAGTCTATTGAAGACCTAACCAACTCCTCCACGGCGCCACATAATAATAATAATAATAAGAAGAATAGCATTAAAAATTGTACCTTCGCTTGAGCTCCTGAAGTTCAAACTGCACTTCGGTATGCATAGCGTTCATCTTCTGAATAATAATAATAATAATAATAATAATAATAATAATAATAATAATAATAATAATAATAATAATAATAATAATAATAATAATAATAATATATGGTTCAATCAAATACCTGGGAATAATGGAAGGAGGAGATATAAAACACCAAGAGATGAAGGACACGATCAGGAAAGAATATATGCAGAGACTCAAGGCGATACTCAAGTCAAAACTCAACGCCGGAAATATGATAAAAGCCTATAAACACATGGGCAGTGCCAGTAATCAGATACAGCGCAGGAATAGTGGAATGGACGAAGGCAGAACTTCGCAGCATAGATCAGAAAACCAGGAAACAAATGACAATACACAAAGCACTACACCCAAGAGCAAATACGACAGACTATACATAACACGAAAGGAAGGAGGGAGAGGACTACTAAGTATAGAGGACTGCGTCAACATCGAAAACAGAGCACTGGTGGGGCAATATCTGAAAACCAGTGAAGACGAGTGGCTAAAGAGTGCATGGGAAGAAGGACTAATAAAAGTAGACGAAGACCCAGAAATATACAGAGACAGGAGAAAGACAGAAAGAACAGAGGACTGGCACAATAAACCAATGCACGGACAATACATGAGACAGACTAAAGAACTAGCCAGCGATGACAATTGGCAATGGCTACAGAGGGGAGAGCTAAAGAAGGAAACTGAAGGAATGATAACAGCGGCACAAGATCAGGCCCTAAGAACCAGATATGTTCAAAGTATGATAGACGGAAATAACATCTCTCCCATATGTAGGAAGTGCAATACGAAAAATGAAACCATAAACCACATAGCAAGTGAATGCCCGGCACTTGCACAGAACCAGTACAAAAAGAGGCATGATTCCGTGGCAAAAGCCCTCCACTGGAGCCTGTGCAAGAAACATCAGCTACCTTGCAGTAATAAGTGGTACGAGCACCAACCTGAGGGAGTGATAGAAAACGATCAGGCAAAGATCCTCTGGGACTATGGTATCAGAACGGATAGGGTGATACGTGCAAACAGACCAGACGTGACGTTGATTGACAAAGTCAAGAAGAAAGTATCACTCATTGATGTCGCAATACCATGGGACACCAGAATTGAAGAGAAAGAGAGGGAAAAAATGGATAAGTATCAAGATCTGAAAATAGAAATAAGAAGGATATGGGATATGCCAGTGGAAATCGTACCCATAATCATAGGAGCACTAGGCACGATCCCAAGATCCCTGAAAAGGAATCTAGAAAAACTAGAGGCTGAAGTAGCTCCAGGACTCATGCAGAAGAGTGTGATCCTAGAAACGGCACACATAGTAAGAAGAGTGATGGACTCCTAAGGAGGCAGGATGCAACCCGGAACCCCACACTATAAATACCACCCAGTCGAATTGGAGGACTGTGATAGAGCAAAAAAAAAAAAAAAAAAAAAAAAAAAAAAAAACAAAAAAAAAAAAAAAAAAAAAAAAAAAAAAAAAAAAAAAAAAAAAAAAAATAATAATAATAATAATAATAATAATAATAATAATAATGATAATAATAATAATAATAATAACAATAAGCCCACAAAAGGGCCATTGACTTGAAATTAAAGCTCCCTGGAATATGATGATGCTCATTAGGAAGTCATAGGAGGTAAGGGAATCTACAGAAAGGAGATCACGTTTATGAAAAAAGAAAAAAAATAAATATGTGAATTAATAAATAGATATAAAAAAGGTATTAGAAAGCAAGGAAGTTCCACTTGCACCACATCCTCAGTAGGAGACAGTTCCACAGTTCCACAGTCCAGCGGTGTGAGGAAGGAATATAGGAACCCATGTAGGAGTTCGACAGCGAGGTAAAACATTCATCCCATATCGGTGCTTCTGCTGGTCAGCAGATCTGGTTGCTCTCGTTCAAGGTATTGTGATAAACACTGATGTAGATGGGTTCTTATTCGTGAATATGGCTGAAATGCTACGGTTGTTCAGTATTTTACAGGGAGGTAAAGGCGGAGGTTGGTGAACAAATGAATTTCAACTCCGAATAAAAGATGCAAATAGAGAGATGTTGTCTGAAGAGAATGCAGTGCTGGCTCGATGGAGTATTTCGCGGATTTGTGCGCGTAGAAGATAGATGAGAGAGAGAGAGAGTTAGAAGTGAATCGCACAAGAGTGGGAAGAGGGAAATAATGGCTGAAAATGAAAAAGCACGAGATGGTGAGCTTACTATGTTGTAGCTACGATGCTGCATACAGTGAGGGGACTGTTTCATTAGGCTGACCAGCATGTCGTGTAAGATGCGTCTGGATGAGGGGAACGTTCATTCAATAAATCATTACTAGTGGCAAAAATTTGCGCAGTTGATTATCATTTCAACAGCAATAACTGTACGACAACAAAACCAATAACAAAAACAAGAGTAACTATTACTGTACACACACACACACATACACACACACACACACACACACACACACACACACACATATATATATATAATATATATATA